>NC_056627.2:177768642-178069589 GCF_002870075.4 Lactuca sativa | reverse complement strand
CTCAAATCAAGGGCTCCGGATTGTCCACGTCGCTCCGATGTTTCTTCCGAGGATGCGGTAAGCCATGACGTCTCGTACGCCCTGCGTACGTGAGGCTTCCAGACCCTATAAAAGGGATGCAAGGGTGCCGGCCAAATTTGCTAATTTCCTTCCTTTCTCGCGCCGAAGCTCTGCGTTTCAACCCTCGGAGTCATCCCAAAGGCCCGGTTTTCATATCCAAGGTGGGAAGAAAGTTTTACACTCCCGAGACTCCCGAGATTCCTGAGAATCCCGAGAAAAATCCGTTTCCCGAGACGAAACTCTCCACGGTTTTCTGCTCGCTTTCTTCAAACTTTCAAGTGAGTTCATACCCCTACAAACACACTTTAAATACGTTTTTAAATGCTTTTTATACTCTTTTAGGGGGGGAATACAAGTAAACACACGACTAAAATCGTGTGAAACATCGATCTTTTGATATACTTTTCATACTGTTGTTTTAACTATCTTATGAAGTTATTATCATGCAAAACACCTCACAAAACAGCTTTACCCTCTTGGGATACAATATGTTTTATAAATAGAAATATGTTTTATTTATACATTTACATACATATACATCATATCAAGGGTAACCATCGTTTCTAAACCGTTTTATACATTCAAAGAACTTATGATTTATGCTTTGTCAAACATTGTGAAAAGGATAAACTTTGCATACAAAACTATTACTTTAATACAGACTTAGTTGAGAATCCGTGAGACATGTACATCTTCAAATACTGCCTTTTTGTTAGAAGGTATCGCTATAAGTCCTGTCTATAACCAGAGTCTCCCGTTCGGAGAACATGTCAAATGTGTATAGATCTATACGGGAAGTCATGATCCCGCGCCCTGACTGTTAGCTATAGTCCGTCCTTTGGGGTGACAGTTTTTCATAACGCTATGACGCCTGAAGAACGTCGCTACAGGCATATTATGTTTAGTATGGTTATAAAACTCATTGGATATACAATTATTATGGTATTATGCTTTTATGAACGAGTAGCTATTAAAACTATTCTTCATCTAACAAGTGCGGTCTTCGTATAGCTTTATTATATAAAACTATGACACAACTTTTAAGCACTTCGGCTGCTTGCGATTTTCGGTCTTGGAGACTGCCAGTTATGTTAGGAAAATAAGGGTTTTTCCTGTATACAAACCAAACAACTAATAGGAAAATAAGGGATTTTCCTGGTGCAATTATTTACAACTTATAACACGAACATCCATATGCATTTCATACTTTTATAAGAAAATAAGGGTTTTTCTTGGAAAACACAACAATTAATATCTCAATTATTAGGGAAATATGGGATTTTCTGGATCTAATATATTCATTTTCAACACAACGAATCATAACTCTTTACATTTGAAATACCGCGTTTTCTGGAAAACATACACGAACTTTCGAATGGCGTACATTTTCTCAAAACACTACTCATGAACTCACCAACTTAGTTGTTGACACTTTCTCTTTGAAATAACTTGTATTCTCAGGGAACCGCTAAGCAGATTTGGAAATCAACTTTTGGGGATTAACGTGCTGACGTTAATTACTTCTTTTGAAGAATGCTTATGTATTTATCTTTTGAACATGTAACGAATACAATTATGTAAACATTTTGGAAACTTTAATATATATGGTGGTGTGTACTTTCCTTTCTATGAACTATTATGATACTGAATATGACGTCCTCCGCCCCGAATGTTTCCGCCGTTCTGGTTTGGGGGTGTGACATTAGGGCATGTCTCGCGACATTCATTGGAGTATTAGGTGTTCCACGAATAATATCTCACGCAGAAATAGTAGAACCACCTCCTGAGGTAGTCCAACACTCGTCCGGTGAAACCCTATCTCCCCGAACCTAAGGGTTTCCGTATCTCAAGTTTAGTTAGTGCAGGTTCATTTTGCATGAGCTTGAGATAGACACTCTACAGCAAACAGAAAACCATAGTCACACAACCCATTTGATGACCTAGAAAGCCTCTAAAAGCCAATTGACGGGAGAACACAAAACCAAAGACCACCCGAGCTTCCTAAGAACCAACCTGAAGGACTACACTACCAGTATGGGAGAGAACGTTAGGAACTTCGGAATGGCGATCACGCCAATGATGATCTTGCCGTAGAAGTACACTATGTTCTAAGTATTGAGAAGCTCTACCCTTCTGAGAGCTTAGGACCATCCGAGAATCCTCACAGAGATTTGGTCCAACCCTCGTCAGACCACTACTACTTTCGGATATTCCACAAGCTTCACACCCGATCGATCCACTTCTTAGACTTGATATGCGATTACCCGACGACACTCTTCGTATCCCACTCACCCCTATAGAAACCATTGAGAACCCTAACCTCGTAGATACACCCGTCGGAACCCACTAACTTCATTAGATGGAATCTGCATCCCGTAGGTGTTTGTTGGAATGACAAACACAGAACAAAGTTCACTTGGGAATGCGAGGACAAACCGAATAGGAAGTACCCTCCTACCTCTATCATTCATGCCTACTTCCTTTCCTAGACCTGAATTTTGGGACAAAATTACCTCTAACGGGGGGATGATGTGACAACCCAAGTTTGTTCCGTTACATTTCCCCGTTACCGTTAACGGAATATCCCATTTATAAAAGTTACGTTAATTAGAGGTCGCCAAATAAATAAATGTTTTATTTACTTATATATTACATGTCGTTAACGTCGTGGTAAGGTAAATAAAAACACGTGTTAAACATTTCCATTTAATTGGAAAAAGTTAGTTTTTATTATCACGACCACTAAATCGGGTGCGACCAAAAGCCCCGTTTACCGACAGTATCGGGTAGATTCCCACTGAGCTCCAACTCCCACCCATATATAAAGGGGGAGTAAATCCCATTTGAGCCTTTTCCACCCTCTCTCTCTATGCTCTCTCTCTAGACTCGTTTTCGACTCAAATCCGCGACCAATCACTTCCAAATCGTAAGTCCACTTACCCTAGCTTGTTCTAAACATTATGACTCGTGATTATAGCTTAAAATTCGACCATTTAAGCTGTTGAAAAGGAGTTCACGGCCTAAGATCCTCCTTAGGCCATAAACACCTTATTTGAGGCCAAAAGTAACCAAACTTGTCCCTAAAAGCTTGGAAATAAATTGAGGAATTAGCCTAGGAGTGTTTGCTCATTTAAAACAATCAATTTAGGGCATAAAAGAGAGTTTACAGCCCAAGCACATGCTTAGGCCATAAACACCTCTAAACCTTGTCAAAATGCCCCAAAAACACTCCCAAACCACCCTTAGGCTTAATACATAAATTAGGGGCTTGCTATTTCGGGTTTGGTACATTTAAACACAAAGAATTGAGGGATTAAAAGGAGTTTATGGCCCAGGCATCTACCAAGGCCGTAAACACCCCCAAACATGCCCAAATGATAGTTTTAATTCCCCCAAATGGCCTCACACTTCATTATAAATTACTTGGAGGGTAATAAGGGCTTGAAACTTCAATAAACCCATGATATAGGAGTTCACGGCCGTGAACTCCCTTAGGGATGGTTCATGGGCCGTAAACTTCATAATGGAGCCCTTAAAGACCTTAAACTCATTCATACCTTTTAGATTTGGACCTAGAAAAATTCCACTAACAAGATAGAGCCATAAAGCACACTAGAACCCTTCACCATGAGTTTACGGCCGTAAAATCATGGGGAGTTGTCCCTGGGCCGTAAACTAAGTATTGAGAGTTTACTCTCGGAGAGTAAACTCCATTCCTAAGCTATACACGCCTTTAGATGCTACCCGGGACACCCCAAACACATAACCAAAGTGTTTTCGGCTCCTTAGAGTGTGTATACTTGTTTAATTATTATTTAATATACTAATTGTATGTGAACATATGTTATCATATGTTAAATAGGTCACTGAGTGTGTCCAAGTCCTTACTTGACACCGAGCACCCAACCGACGCCTTCGTCGGATCCACTTACACCAGGTGAGTTCATACCCCTGAATGAACCTTTTAATGTTTTTACATGTTTTATAGGGGGAAATACATGTTAAACATGCCAGTTATCATATCAATCACATGTGATTGATAACCCGCATGCACAAGATTTTACCACACTATACACTGTTTTACTATGTAGGATACTATGATGGTTTCAAAAAGGTTTTCATTTGTTTCAAAACTCTTACTTATATCGTTTTATCTAAATTCATTTTAAACTGTTTATAAAGGTTCCAAGGATTTATAAAGTTTTTCAAACATATTTTACCAAAGAATACCCAATGTGATTTTCCCTGATTATAAAGGTTTTTCCAAGGTTTTCATCGATGTTCCCTTTCACGATGTATACTTTTACTTGTTAGTTAGCGCTGCTTCGCTTTTACTTATTTAAAACTCCTACTTGATAACGCATTTCCTTCGTGATACGCTTATACCGGTTATTGTCTCTATATCGCTTATACTTGTAGCCAGTTATACTTGATAGACGCTTTTACTTCACCAGTTTTCGTTTCCACTTCGTGATACACTTATACTTGGTACACTTATACTTCACGATTCGGTTATTCCACACTGTATGATTTCGCACCACGATGATACGTTTCCACTTGATATACACTTAGTCGTAGTTAGATGTATATCTGTGCTTGTATAGGTACGTATAAATAATGATTGAAAGACTTAGGAAGGCTCGTCCGCCCTATTTCCTTTTCTTCGTTGAGATGTGGTCTGGTGGGAACGGATGGCCGTCCGAAGGTCGTTTGATTCATTAGTTATATATTATGTATATGAGTATGGACGTACAGGAATGCTCTAGTCAGTTCAGTTAAGAGTCTCTACCTCTAGTTCAGCACTTACATTAGAAACACACTACCCACTATTTAGAAGTCTCTACCCACTATTTGGGATGCATCTTCAGGATACGGCGTTCTCCGTCATCTAGTTGGAAACTAGAGTCTCCTGTAAGGAGAGCATACATTGTGTGTATAGATCTATACGGGATTGACACCCCCGCACCCTGACTGCTAGCTACAGTCCACGGGCTACCAAGCCAAGGGGTGACAAATGTCATATTTTATAGACGCTTGTAGGGCGTCTAGAACTCTAGTTAGTATGGTTACGAGTATCCCGGGTTGCCTTATAATTCATGGCCTTAAGGTAATGGTATTTCATCGGCAATTTACATTGTATGCTGATAACTCATTTTTAGAGTCACACTATTTTGACCTTGCAAGATATACCTATCATTTGATATTGTCTGCGGTGTGTATTCACTGTTTTAGACCTTACCAGCTGTACCTTTCATTTGGTACCTTCTGGGGTCTGTGTCTCCTTTTGTTAGACTGAACCAGGCGCGTCGTTCGTTCGATACTCTCCTGGAGTCTATGATTCCTTTACCTTAGTCAGCAGTCCTCACTGCTAAGGTATATGTATTTCCCTGACTTCTCTTGCTTTCTTTAATAATCAAATTCTGTATTTTGATAATGATAGCGATTAAGGGAAAACTAGTTTTTACCACATAACTCTGTCCAGTCTTGGTAGAAGGCTGCTTTTATTAAAGAAAATATAGGATTTTCTGGAAAGAACTCTAATACACTGTAATCTCTTAAACTTCTACATTCTAAAGTTATTTGAATAAAATATCACTAAATACTTATGAACTCACCAGCATTTGTAAAAATGTTGATACTCGCTTTTCAAATAACTTGTATTCTCAGGTCAGCATTAGACAGATACATCCCCGGAGCTATTGATGAAGATGGCTTAGTACCTTGCTGTACTTATTATATTTACTTGTATACTTTAATACGTTGTAATGTAAACCATGTAAAACTATTACTATTAATGCAATGTTTTGTTGTACTTTGATTACTATAACGCATGTGTTGTGATACTTGACATGACGTCATCCACCCCAGAATGTTTCCGCCGTTCCGGTTTTGGGGTGTGACATGCTTGATTAAGTAGACATAACCATATCTGCTATAACCATCAGTAAAAGTCACACAGAAGCGGCTAACCTCCCTTGTGGCAGTTCTGAAGGGTCCATACACATCTGTGTGTATGAGGTCCAATAAACTTTCACCCTAGCACAAGTACCAGTGAAGGGTGACTTAGTCATTTTTCCAAGTAAACAAGATTCACAACTATCATCTGACCTTAAGTCAAATGACTCCAAGACTCCATCCTTTTGGATTTGGCCTATGCACTTCTTGTTGACATGTCCAAAACGACAATGCCACAAGGATGTCTTATCTAAACTAGATATGCAACACATTATTTCCTATGTTGTCTACAACCGACACAGTTTCACATACACCATCACAAGGTAATGCTTTAAAATAAAAAACATCATTATAAAAAACATTAATATCACCACATTCATTATCAAATGAAAAAGTAAATCCTTGTTTGTACAAACAGTGAAAAGAAATAATATTTCTCACCATTTCAGACGAGTAACAACATTTATTCAAATCTAACATTAATCCACTACTCAGCAATGAAGAATAAATTCCAATCTTGCTGACAGGTGAAGCTTTCCTATTCCTCTTGATCAAGTTTACCTTCCCGTGCTCCACATCCTCACTTCATCTTAGGCCTTGTAAATCAGAACATATATGAATACCATAACCTGTATCAAGGACAAAAGAATTAGTATGTGGTGAGTTATTAGACAATATAGATTAAATACCTGCATGGGTAGGTTTAAGCTTCCCATCCTTAACATCTTGCAGGTACTTGGGGCAGTTTCGTTTCCAGTGCCTCTTATCATGACAATAGAAGTATTCAACTTCTTTTTGGTTGGAAGAGGGAGTGACAGAACCAACTTTGGTTCCACTCAAAGAGGAGCCATCAAGAGACTTTCCCTTGGTACCCTTGGAAGGGGTCTTCCTATTTTTCCCTTTACCTTGCCCGATTGCCAGAACAGGGGTTGTGGTAGGAGTAGGAGTGGTAACAACCGATTTACCTTTGAGACCATTTTCAGTGGTCTTCAAAAGTCCTTGAAGCTTGCTGAAGTCAAATCGGTGGTGACAAATCACGTTAATGAATTTAATTAAATAATACCTATATTTATATTTATTGAGATTAATTTGAAAATGAAGTCCATGCGTGTTTGTTATTATCATCATTCTTGTAAGCTAGTATGGAATAGTCAAAACAATTAGCAATTCGTTAGGAACTACTAATCTTACTTATTTGAGGAATTTGGATTTGATCCTTGGTGTGGATATTCACAAAATTAATTCAAAGTAAAGTTAAAAAAAATTGAGTATAGAAGACAAGGGTAGAAAATCCAACTCATGGATCACTCCAGATATCAGTGCTCCAAATCATGAGCGGAAAAAGGCGAGAATGGAGTGAATGAAGCGAGGACTTTGAAGATGCACTATTTTGTTGGGATGAAAGTTCGACTGAATCATGGATCATTGATTCAAATGCATCATTTCATGCAAAACGTTACAGAAAAGGAAAGCTGAATTTTAAGCATTACAATGGAAAAAGTGAGGCTAGAAGATAACAAGACTCTCGATATAATGGGTGTTGGAGATGTCGTCCTCAGGACTACATTAGGTACATAATGGATATTGAAGAATATTATATACAAGTGTATATTCTAGAATTACATTGGATGTTGATATCTATGTTGTAGTTGGATGAAGAAGATCACCATGTTGAGAATTCGACAATCTCATGTGAAAAGTAACAAAAAGGAACCTAGTAGTTGCTCGAGGATAGAAGCAGGGAACATTATATATAGTTGTAGTTTCTAAATTTACGCAAATGCGGTTAATTTAGATATAAAAATGTCTATTATATGGAACCAAAGACTTGGATATACAGTTGAATTTTGTGAGTCGTGTGATTTTGGCAAGCAAAAGATGGTTAGTTTTATCACGATTGGGAAGTTACAACTACTTGATTCTTATGTATATGTTCCTACATCAATCTGTTTATTAGGAGAAACTCGGTATTGTGTTTTGGGTTTATTTTCTTAAAAATAAATCTAAAGTTTTGAACCTTTTAAAAGTGGAATGTTGTTGTGGAAAATGAAACAAATATGAAGATCAAGATTTTGAAGTCACATAATGGGGGAGATTACAATAACAAGAACTTTTTTATTGGGTAAATTACACTAATTGTCTATTTGGTTTGGGGTAGCATGCACTTTTTGTCCCTTAATTTTATTTCTAAATTGGTGAGTTCCTTAAAATTTATTTGGTTGCGTAATTGGCCCCTACTAAACATAAGCAGACATTTTTACCCTTATGGATTTCATATTCGTATTGTATATTACTTATTTGCTATTATGATTTTATACGAATGTATGGGTCCATAGTTACCCTAGCCCTTATACTAATCTGTCCACCCTCTCCACCTTCTAAGCTCTCGTGTAATCTTCTATGGTTGTCAGAAGCTTGACTAATTTATTTTTATTAACACAGTTTACAAGACCAATAGTAAGAGTCTTGATTACATAGATGTTTTACAGTCATCTTCCCATTGAATTCTAGACCTAAAAACACGTAAAACCATTAAAATCCCAGACAATACAACATTAAATCAATACAACATTAAATCTTTGAATTCGTGTTCCATTGTGAATTCTTTTTTTTTCGAATCGCCAGAAAAATCTACCATACATAGAAGAATAACAAAGACCCGTATGGAACCTATGTACAAGTAAAATAATTGACTATGAATTCATTTTTACTCTACCATGGCTACTTGAATGTAAAAAATGATGATGGCGAAAACGAAGACCCACCTGTAAAAAAATTAAGATTCTCATCCTAACTAGCATATATGGGGTACTTGTAATATAAAAGTAGAAGAATGACATACCTTTTCTTGTGGTTGATTGCTTGGAGCTCCAAGAGCCTAGCACAAACAATGTGAATGCCTCAAGTGGAATTACAAATCACCTAAACGACTTGGCAGACTTTGAGAGAATATGATACACTCTAGAAATCGGCCAACTCTTGTTATCTCACACACTAGTACCATTTCAAGTGCCAAAGATATCATTATATAGTATGGTGGATTATGGTTACATTCATGTAAACCCTAATACCCATGACCATTCATTACCATAGGATCCATGGGTTAAGCGCTCCATGGACTATCCATGCAAGCTTTGCCCATCCTAAATGAACATTGGCCCATTCTATATATATATATATATATATATATATATATATATATATATATATATATATATATGGAAAAGATTAAATGAAAACACCTAAAAGGGTGAGAACGCGAGAACAAGTATATTCAATTGTGATTCCATGTATTCATTTGTGGAGAAATGATCAATTTTTACGCACAATCAACATGAGTATGCTTTTTTTCTCTTCAATTGAAGTTAAAGGCGTAAAAATTTATCACTTCTCCACAAATGAATAATGGAATCACACATGAATATACTTTGTTCTCGCGTTATCAACCTTTTTAATGTTCTCATTTGATCTTACTCCTATATATATATATATATATATATATATATATATAAGAGTCCATATTTAATTAGTTTCCTTTTGATTATTAAATTAATTCCAAATTAATTGTTGAATAATACTAATTAGATAATATGATTTCATATTAATATATTATAACTTATAATATATTAATAAATCATAAATATACTATTCTCAAAAGACTATCCATACAAATTGTTCCAGTGAAGCGCAACCCAAATGGACCATGCCGGGTCGGGTGAAGTACATACCAAATATAGTTATGGACTTAGACACCTAATCCAATACGATAGTGAATCCCTAAAAGATTTATTCATCAATCTCATGCTCTCCATCCAGGAGACTCTAGTTATACTATGATAGGATTTAACCCGCACCCCGAAGGGTACAATTGAAGTGATGTCTCACAACCCTGTATTAACTAGTTTACGTGTAGTGTTATGCTATCTTGTATTTGAATCCATTTGTATACTTGTTGTGTAACAATACATATACTTAGATAATTATCTAATGTTGTACTCTTGAAATCCATATGTAAAACTGTATATGATAAACTAAGTCTGTCATAGTTTATATTTTTGTTAATGTATAAGCTCTGAATTTGTAAAACTGAGTACTGAATTCCCAAACTATACCTATTATAGTTTTCATATATGTTATGTACTCGGTTCGTGTATTGATCTGAAAACTATGCAATTTTGACTATAATTTAGAAACGTCCCTTATGCTCAACATGTTACAAAAGGGATAAAATATCTAAATATTTTATAAAATGTGGAAATCTTTTGATTGTACCAATTGCATAAGTTTTAAACATGTTGAAATTCTTTTTTATAAGCTCACAAAAGCATTTTTGTTTGACTTGTATACTTCCCTTAAAAATGTTAAAATAGTAAAAGCGTAAGGTTATGAACTCACTGCTGGTTGCGTGTAAGTCGGACCACAAGACTTGAATGAGGACCCTCGAGTTGTTGAACGTGAAGTTAACGGGATCCTAATAATAATTAAACACATATTTGTATTTAAATTAGTAAATCCATTAGTTAAAGTGTTATAAACGCTTATTTTTGGTTGAGGAATTTTACCGAGGATTGATCGAAGTGGAAAAGTGGGTTTACAACCAAGATTCCCGATAGAAGGCTGATTGCGGCCGTGAAGAGATTACGGTCGTGAACTGTTCTCGATCGTGAATGGTTTACTGCCTTTGATGTATTTACGGTCTTTGAAGGGTTCATGGTCTGTTCATGGTGTTCTCGGTGAAAATATGAAGATTAGAAGGGTTTATGGCCGTGAACTGATTTCGGCCCTTGAAGATTCGAAGATTTGAAGATTTGAAGGGTTTATGATCGTGAACTCAAGAACAAGAATACTTGATTTGATGAAAAGACAGATGTTTGATGCTCCAAAATGTGGTCTAAGGTGGATTGAGTGATAGATGAAGACAAACTTGGGTTTTCGGGTGATGGTTTTAGGGAGAGAAGGTTTGTTTTTTGTCAGAAAAGTGTAAATGAGGGTTGAACACACACACACACACACACACACATATATATATATATATATATATATATATATATCTTTACTATTATATAAAGCATATTCAACATTTCTTGAAATTTAAGAGATACAAAACACAATACATCATATACAACCATGTTAGGCTTATAATACTAAACGTATCCATTTAATTAAATTAAATAAAAAAACAGAACAGACCAATGAAGCAGAACGGAAACCCTAATAGGATGCTCCTCTTGTCTCCCACACCACCATCGTCCCAGCAGTGTAGCATCATCCACTCTCCAGAATCGCAACACCCACCGTTTGCACCATCTCTTTTCCTTCGCACCAATTTTCCGGCGACGAACCCCCACCGTGATCCATCTCTGCCTCTCTCTACCCAAAGTTACGATCTAACGCAAGATGGTGGTGTTGCTATTGCAATATTTACCATCAGTTTATGCATATGAATTCTTATCCAGCGGTGATTTAAATGATATATAGTTGAATACCAAACTCCCCTTATTCTCGGCCCCTATCTCTACCATCTCCTCCTATATTTTACTATGATGTGCTCCAATTCAGAAAACCTGATCGCACTTCAAGACCATCACCACCACACCAAAACCCTAGATGTGTGTATATTTAGATTCAGGTTATGTTGAGCATGGTTATATTGTCGATTTAGGTATTTTCGAGCAAGGCTATGTTTTTGATTTCGCTCCTTTCCGCTCAACCTGACTTGAAATCTTCATACTTTAAGAATAAGTTAAGGTACAAAACGCTACTCCTTTAATTCTTCTTTCTGATTTTGTGATTTTTCAATAACACGAGCCGATTTTTTGAGTGTTTCTTGAAGATCGGTTTTTTCTTTTTTATAATTAACAGAGTTTAAGTGGTAGTGTTTTGAAGGAACTAAAGGGTTTGCAGATCTGGTTCTTTAACCACAAAGAACGTGATCGTCTCTGCCTCCTTCAACCACCAAATTCTTTTCTTTCTCTGGTACGACATCTCTTTTTGATTTACTAAATTTTACTCGCAAATACTCACATTGATTTGTTTCCGATGAACATGTGCCATTCTCTGATCTTGCCGCTGCCAGAGCTTTTCTATTTGTGCAAAATCTGTGATGAATCTTTTTTTATAAGATGATAACGATTTGCTATAAAGTATGTTGGTGCTAATGTATTAAAGAAGGTAGTAGAAATTGCTCAAGAATTACAAGGTACTAATGGCAAATATTCTGCTTTGGTCCCTTCCTAACCAAATGATCGAGTTTCTTTCCTATTGCATTCATATTCAGGTTAAAAGTGTCCATGTTGGTAAATCACTACTGAATTTGTGGTTATATTTTAGTTTAAAATAACATATCTTTCCTCTGTAATATTTTGGCAGCCAAAAGATGTGATGCAACATTCATCTTTCTCTCCACCATCAACACTTGATAATAATGTTGGGCTTACACTGTGAAAGGTATATACTTTTTGTAATATTCATTTTTTGTTAACGTTTACTTTTTCACCAGAAAAGATCCATTCACATGCATATCATATATTTTATAATTATTATTTCTTGAAATGACTTTATATGTCAATTAAATAATAACTTTAATGATATTGTGAATACATAAATTTTTCATGTAGATTTGGATGCCAACTAACCGACAAAGTGCATATAGATTACCTCTAGGCTCCAGCAACCAACCCAGAAATCAAGGACAAACCACCATTCATATGAGGAATTTGAAACCAATTCTTAGGTTTATATAAGGTTGTGTAGGCCAACAACCTACCTGACATGAAAATGGCTCCATGATTAGACTAAAAAGCTAAAAAGATGTAAACATGAGAAGAAAATAGGTAAATTTCCCTTTAAAATCATCTCATTGGTTGACGAAAAAAACATTCAAAATCGCAAACATCATGCTGATGATGCTTTTGGGTTTTTTATTAGGTATTAAATATTGAAATAATTTACTCCGCATTCTAATCTCTTGAGTTGCAGCTAAAAATAAATGGGACAAGGACAAGACAACCATTCTAGGGCTATTTTTTTTTTTGTAAACTGGATGAGGACATTTTTGGTTTGTTTGCAACATATAGACGTTTGTTAAAAAGAATATTTTTTCAAAGTTTTTTTTCACTTTGGGTTTTCAAACCTATTTTTCTGTGTCTTTTTGTTGAGCATGGCTGAATGTGCCTAAAGAGAAAGTTGTGTGCCTTTTTTGTATGTGGTTCATTTGTAATGATGTTTACATGTATCTTTTGTATTTGTATATGTAGGTGTCTATCTACGTGAAATGATGTGTATATGTATTTTCTATATGTGGTTCATCATTTTCTCTATGGTTTGGTTTTATGCAGATTGAGAACAATATTAACTTTGGACTGAAAATAGATTGTGGAAGTGCAGATTTTGAATCTTTTATGGTTATAAAGCTTTCTCCTATGTTCTCTATGGGCCTCACACTGCTTTATCTTCCCTCAATCTTGGTTTCTCTCCTTTAATTTCACCTTCCTATCTGTTTCTATATGCACAAATTATTTAAAAAAAATCAAAATTGATCTGAACTCATTTAAATCATGTGTATATTGTATCTTATCTTTTTTTTTGGTGTATTTGGCTTTTGCAGAATATTTTCCCTTTATTCGAAATCATTTTTCTTAAGGCTAGAGGTGAATGAATATAATACACCTGAGGAAATCTAAGACATGGTGCTAATATGTGTCAGCTAAAGGGCTTATAGTATTGGGGATTTTTGAACTAATGTTCAAGTATTTTATGGATTTCAACATTAATTGATGTTTTGTAGAGTAGATAGCGTGTTACAATGCAGATTGTGTCGATTATGAGGCTGACAACAAGGTCAAAACAATGTTATACAATACATCTATTGATAACCAGACATACGAACTAACACATTATGGAACACCATACATGACGTCCTCCACCCCCGAACGTTTCCGCCGTTCGGTTTAGGGGTGTGACATAATCTGGAAACCCTAATCAACCTTGAGTGATCTTGAGCTATTTCTTGCCATTTTTGTGATTTAAAGCTAGAAGAAGGAAGGTTGGAGATCCAGATCTAAGGACTCATTTCTGTCTTCATAGAGGTATAAAGCTTATACCTTGGTTGTTATTCTCTTAGATCTCCTTCTTAGCTTTTATGTTGTCATTTTGGGCCATTTCAAAGGTCAATCCGAGATTTGAACCCTTGGAGATGAAAGGACTTCAGATTTGGGCACTCTTGAGCTTTGGAATCTCAAATTTGCCACCTTTATTCATCCATGGCCCCATTCTATGACTTAGACCTTCATTTTGGCTTGTATTGGGTGTTTTAGCTGGATAATACCATGCATGTACGTAAAGTTAGCAAATTTACGTGTAATGGTAGTCTAAGGAGTCCAGATTTATGAGTTAGAAGCATTAGAATGGATATGTCACATGGAGGACCCGACAAGTTGTTTTGGGACTCCGCTAGTCGGGTCATGAACCCTAATTCCATTTCTGGTTATCAGTGAAACCATTGAGTTTAGAAGATGACTCGGTGAGTTGCACAAGATTAGGACTCAGAAGCTGAAGAACTCGACGAGTCCAAGGAGGAACTCGACGAGTTAGAGTCGATATGTCCTGATGTTATGATAGGAAGAACTCGACGAGTTGACTTAGTTGACCATGTGTCTGAGGTGTTCACGAACTAGCCGAGCTGGTAGATGACTCGACGAGTTGGGATTGACTGGGAATTGACCTTGAATTTGACTTTGACCATGATGTTGACTTTGACCATGGGTAAAATGGCCATTTTTCCCTGAGAACAATTATGAGATTTTCACTAAGTATTCTTGTGAAATTGATAGCCGGTGTAACAACCCGAAATTTCATATCACTTCTTGTAGCTCAACTTGTAATACAATTTGATCAACCAAACGTCGTTTCCAAATTCGTTTCCGATTTCGCCATTTTATTAAGTCATTAACTTATATTGATCTAAAACGACTTAATGGATGTCTTAATTCCATTTAGAATCATTCTAACACCCCATTATAGTTATCGGGATAATTCTAGAATCGGTCATATCGGGTTACGGCAACTTGGTCGGGTGCGACTAAAAGCCTCGCCTAACGCCGGTATCGGGTAGAATTCCGTCGTGTCCAATTCCCGAGCACTATATAAGTGATTCAAAGCTTTCATTTGAATCTTTTGGCCATTTCTTCCATAAACACTTCCAACCTCTCTCCTCATCCAAAAATCAAAGGTCCAAATCTCAAGTTTAAGGCTTCAAATCTTTGAGGTAACTTCCCTAGCATGCTATACAACATTTTTAGCCTTCAAATTTGAGTATAATCTATGTTTTAGCACCTAGAACATGACTTTATGGCCAAGGATCAAGCTTGGGCCGTAAACACCTAAAACTGAGGGTTTTTGAGCCATTTAACCCTTCCAAATCATAGTTGGGACTTAGATAAGACCTTAAGGCTTGCAAATTGAGACTTAAAACAATTAAAACATGAATTTTATGGGACAAAAGAGAGTTTACGGCCAAGGTTTGCTCTTGGGCTGTAAACTCCTCTAAAATGGGGATTAAGTGCCTTTAAACATGTCTAAATGCCTTGTAAATTAACCAATAGCATTGTGGTAAATCCTAGAATCATCTAAAAATGGTTTGGAGACCTTAAACACATCAAATGCCATACATATTGGAGTTTACGGCCTAAGAACATAGCCTTTGGCCGTAAACTCATTAAATGATGCCAAAAATGCCCCTAATTCACCCTTAAGGCTTGTAAAAATTCTTAGAATTACATATGAGTGTTTTAAGCATCAAAATCTAATTTTTCTTAACCATATTAGAGTTTACGGCCATAGAGTATGTATCTAGGCCGTAAACTCATATAAAGGTGTTAAATGAAGCCTAAAATGTATACCAAGCCTTAGAAAATTAGTTAGAATCACATGTGATTTCTCCTTGTGCCTTAAACAATTTTTTCTTGACCATGGGTGAGTTTACGGCCGTAATCTCTAAGTTTACAGCCTTCAACTCCCTTTTAAATGATATAAACCCTTTCAAGCCATTCCAAGGGAATTTAGAAATCCATTCCAACAATCCCATGTCCAAACAAGCCATTAAACACCCAAATTCACACCACCATGAGTTTACGACCGTAAACTCATGTATGGGTGTGTTTTGTGGTTGTAAACTCATTTAAATGTTTACTCTTGGGGCGTAAACTCAAGTCCCAAGTCCCTAGTACCAATATACGTCCGTAGATGTCACCCGGGTCGCTCCAAACGCTCGTTTTGAGGTGTTTAACCTCGTTGGAGTGTAATGTGCCATATAATTAGTGATTGTAAATCTAATTACTATTATATGGACATTATTATATTTTACATAGGGACATCATGAGTAAACAATCTCCGAACCATCGTCTAGTATCCAAAACCGACGCATTTCCGAGTCCGGTGAGTTCATACCCCTACCCTTTTTCACTAATTTTCACAAGCAAAGTACAAGGGTTTTCTTGTACTCAAAACTTATTTTTGTGCGTGTGTGTTTCACATTTCATATGGTTTTAATACTGATATACACAACTGATAACCAGTAGAACATGCAGATCACATAAACATTTATTTGTGAAATGGGTTTTATAAACAATTATGCTTTATATATTTCACAAATGGTTTTCCACATTTTTATCAGTTAAAAGCATGACATTAGAACACATGAACAATATAATTTGTACACTGTCTCGTCCTCGGTAACATTCCATATAAATACGCGAATGGAGGATTATCATATTATTACTAGTAAATTTGTTATTCCTGTATGATTGGAGACACGTCCTCGGCGAACACTCCACAGAGATACGCGAGTGGAGGACTACACCTATAACGAGAATCTCTGGGATTTAGAGAGCATGACTTGAGTGTATAGATCTATACGGGGCTGACTACCCCACACCTGGTTGCTAGCTACAGCCGAACTGAAATGGTTCAAGGGTGACGAAAGTCATAAGGTTGTGGACTATTTATTGCCACAGGTTCAGTCTTTAGTATGGTTATGGAACTCGCAATTAGGATAACAGAGATTTACTTATAGTAATAATGAATAACCTTATACATCTTTTACAAATGATAATTCACAATCAGGAAAGTATGGGACTTTCCTGGGAATACATTGGAACTCAAACAAAACAGTTTAACAAACTGGATATTCAAACTATACATTTTCATATGAGAAACGTGTTTTCAGTGTATAAACCTACTATACATTGTAATTGTGAAACAACAATCAACTATCAAGAAAATGTGGGATTTTTCTTGGCGTGTGTTACATTTTCAGAAACAGAAAGGAAACATGTACATTTTTACAAAACAAAACAACTTATGAACTCACCAGCGTTATGCTGATTTTCAAAGCCGCTTGTGTTCTCAGGTCAACGTTAGAACAGGTACCAAAGATCCTTTTTGCTTGACGTCGGAATGCTCAGAAGACCCGTTTCTTTTTGTTCATATATATTATGTATCACAATTGGACAAACTTTACTTTTGAATCGACTGTAAAACTTTTATTATGTAATGTAATGGTTGTTTACTTTACTTACTATGTGCATTGGATTCGATACTCAACATAGAGTCAACCCCGGAAATGTTTCCGCCTTCGGTTTTCGGGGTGTGACAGATTGGTATCAGAGCCCTTGTTTATAGTGAATAAAGTATACCAAACCTTACATGGTATAAAACTATAAACACTAAAGGGCCTAAGTGCTCTTAAATAAAAGTATCTGCAAACTATAAGTATTTTCAAAAGTATAAAAGTATACCAAGCCATTGAGAATCCGTAACTATAAGTAGAACAAAACATAAGTTAATGGGTGTTGTGTATAGCGGTTAAACCTGGGCAGTTATGTAGTCGTGTCTAGGATCAATATAGCCTGGCCAACTATATTCATTCGAGACATGGCCAACATGTGCTTGGGAGTGACTGTGGTATGCGGAATGCCTAAAACTTACCCTAAACACCACAAACATCGAGCTTGTGTCGTAGCGAATCATGAAATACTATGAGAGTATTTCTTGAATCAATTCTTTGTAGAAATCCTCGCTCACGTATAGACCCCAATCATTCCGTTAGCGATAGTTTACCTGCTTCAATAACTCTTTCTTGTTTTATTGCTTATTTGGAATAAATATCTGTCATATCTCCCGATTTAATTCAGAGGACTTATCATCCTCTCTTTCTTGATCTTATTAGATCAAGATGCCTCCCAGAAAGAGACCCAGCTCAAAGACCAACAACCCTCCGCCACCACCTACTCCTGAAATCGATCCCGTGTTATTTCAAACAGCTGTTACCGCCGCGGTGGCAGCTGCCATATCCCAGCTAAACACCGGTGGTTCCGGTGGTTCAAGAGGGAGTAATCAGAATCAAGACAGTAACCAGGAACGCCATAAGGAGGGTTCCTACAAGGACTTCATGAATGCGAAGCCTTGTTTCTTCAATGGTACTGGTGGTGTCATTTCTTTGTCCCGAAGGTTCGAGAGAATCGAATCCATCTTCCAAATCTATGCCTGCGCTAAGTCTGATAAGGTCAAGTTCGTAGCTTGTACCTTCCTTGATAAAGCATTGACTTGGTGGAATGGCCGAGTCAAATCCTTGACCCTACCCGTAGCCAATGCCATGAGCTGGGAAGCTATGAAAGAACTCCTCCTTGCTGAATATTGTCCCCAAGGTGAAATGCAGAAACTAGAGCACGAGCTCTGGAACCTGAAGACGAAAGGTTCATATATTGATGCATACACCTCCCGATTTGATGATCTTGCCCTTCTTTGCCCTGGTCTAGTCACTCCTGAAAGCAAAAAGATCGAGCGGTTTATTTGGGGGCTAAACAATCCAACAAAGGGTCATGTCTTAGCTGCTTGCCCGGATACTTATGATAGTGCTAAGACTTTAGCCCAAGCCATAATTCATCACAGATGATGTTGAGAAAGCCACCACTGCCCCTGAGTTGACTAAAAGCAGTGGTGAGAAAAGAAAATTCTGGAAGAAGAAGAAGGGTCAATCTTCCCAAGGCTCCTCCAAAAGACAACAAACAGTAGCTGTCAATGCTGCTACTACCCCCGTTGCTGCTACTTCTGTTGTGGGATCCACAACTCCAGCTCCTACCAGCCGGTATGTTGGTAATCTCCCTCTCTGTGACAAGTGCAAGTATCACCACAACCCTGGTCACTGTCGAGAACTTTCATGTACCAATTATGGTAAAAAGGGGCACACCGTCCGATACTGCAAAGCTCCGGCCCAATCGGCTAATCAATCTTCGGGAGCAGGCGTTGGTCAAGCCTGTTACAACTGTGGTGAGACTGGGCATTTTAAAAGAAACTACCCCAAAAAGTCTATAGCTGACAACACCAGAAGGGTCCTTGCCATGGGACGGGAGGAAGCAGTCGCTGATCCCACTGTTGTCTCGGGTACGTTCCTTCTCGACAACTCGTATGCTAATATTCTTTTCGAGGGTGCTGAGAGGAGTTTCATTATTCATGCATTCAAACATAACCTAAAACATAATTCCCAACCTTTAACCGAAATATTTACCGTTGAGATGGCAAACAGAGAGAAAGAAAGTGCTAGTGAAGTGTTTGTAGGTTGTACCCTTACCCTGAACGACCATTCGTTTCCTATCGATCTTATGCCAATATCCATAAAGAGCATTGATGTCATCATTGGCATGGATTGGTTGAGTCCCAATCATGCAGATATCCTTTGTTTCGAAAAAGCCATCCGTCTCAACCTTCCTTCGGGTCAAACTCTAGTAATCTATGGTGATAAACTCAGTTCCAACCTTCGTATCATTTCCTGCATCAAAGCTCAGAAACTCCTGCGAAAGGAGTGTATTGCATTCTTGGCCCATGTAATCAATGAGAAACAGGAAGTTAAAGACCGCGCGAGCATCCCCGAAGTCTGTAACTTTCCTGATGTGTTTCCCGAAGAGCTTCCAGGAATCCCTCCCGAGCGTCAGGTCGAGTTCCGTATTGACCTAATTCCTGGAGCTACTCCTGTAGCGAAGTCTCCGTATCGCTTTGCTCCAGCAGAGATGCAGGAGTTATCCAGTCAACTCAATGAGTTGCTCAGTAAAAGATTCATTAGACCAAGTTCCTCGCCCTGGGGAGCTCCGATTCTGTTTGTCAAGAAGAAAGATGGATCCTTTCGGATGTGTATCGATTATCGCGAGCTGAACAAGTTGACTGTCCAAAACCGATATCCTCTTCCTCGAATAGATGACCTCTTTGATCAACTCCAGGGAGCCAGTTACTTCTCCAAGATAGACCTTCGATCAGGATACCATCAGCTACGAGTTCATGAAAGTGATGTGTCCAAAACAGCTTTCAGGACTCGATATGGACACTACGAGTTCGTAGTGATGCCCTTTGGTCTTACCAACGCACCGGCAGTGTTCATGGACCTGATGAACCAGGTGTGTCGTCCTTATTTGGATAAGTTTGTCATTGTGTTCATCGTTGACATACTCGTCTATTCCCGAAGCGAAGAAGATTACAAACAACACTTGAGGCTAGTGTTGGAGACCCTGCGATCAGAGAAGTTATACGCGAAATTTTCCAAATGTGAGTTCTGGATTCGGAAGGTAACTTTCCTCGGTCATGTGGAAAGCGAGGAGGGTATCCATGTAAATCCTTCCAAGATAAAGGCGATAGAGAATTGGTCAGCACCGAAGACACCCACAGAAATCCGACAATTCTTGGGTCTCGCTGGCTATTATCGAAGATTCATCCAAAACTTTTCCAGAATCGCAAACCCTTAACCACTCTAACACAGAAAGGTGTACCCTTTTGTTGGGGTGATAAGCAAGAAACCACATTCTAGACGCTGAAAAGGGCCTTGTGCAGCGCGCCTATTTTGTCCCTACCCGAAGGGACAAAGGATTTCGTTGTCTTCTGCGATGCGTCTAATCAAGGCTTAGGCTGTGTGCTTATGCAAAGAGGAAAAGTAATTGCCTATGCTTCTAGACAGTTGAAAGAACATGAGGTAAACTATACCACACATGACTTGGAGCTAGGAGCCGTAGTCTTTGCGTTGAAGATTTGGAGACACTATCTCTACGGAACCAAGTGCACGATCTTCACTGATCACAAGAGCCTGCAACACATTTTTGATCAAAAAATGAGGCAAAGGCGATGGATAGAACTACTCAGTGATTATGAATGTGAAATCTGTTACCATCCCGGCAAGGCCAATGTGGTAGCAGATGCCCTTAGCCGAAAGGAGAATGCAGGCCGCAAGGTGAAGAGCCAGTCGATGACCATCCATTCCAACCTACCCGTGCAAATCCGAGAAGCTCAGTTAGAAGCCCTAAAACCCGACAACATGTCGACCGGAACCTTGAGAGGAATGGAAAAGAAACTTGAGATCAGAGGTGACTCAGTCCACTGTTTCATGGATCGGATCTAGATTCCCAAGTCCGCAGGATTCAGAGAGTTAGTCATGGAGGAAGCACACAGAACCAGATACTCTGTTCACCCGGGCTCTGACAATATGTACTTAGATCTCAAGAAACAATATTGGTGGCCAAACATGAAGGCTGAGATAGCTACATTTGTGGGCAAGTGTCTGACTTGCGCCAAGGTAAAAGTTGAGCACCAAAAACCCTCGGGTCTGCTCCAGCAACCCGAAATACCTGAATGGAAATGGGAGATGATCACCATGGATTTCATTACCAAACTACCCAAGTGCTCGAGTGGGTATAATACCATTTGGGTGATTGTCAATCGTTTGACAAAGTCAGATCACTTCGTTCAAATCAAGAATCATACAAGGTGGAAAGACTAGCGCGGATTTATATCCAGGAGGTAGTCCGACTGCACGGTGTACCTGCGTCCATTATCTCTGATCGAGATAGCAGGTTTACCTCCCGATTTTGGCAGTCTCTCCAGAAAGCCCTTGGAACCAAACTTGATATGAGCACGGCGTATCATCCTCAGACAGATGGACAGAGTGAGAGAACAATCCAAACTTTGGATGACATGCTTAGGGCATGTGTCATTGACTTTGGAAAGTCGTGGGACGCACAACTACCTTTGATCGAATTCTCGTACAACAGCAATTATCACACCAGCATTAGGACTGCCCCGTTCGAAGCTCTATACGGTCGTAAGTGCAGATCCCCTCTGTGTTGGGCCGAGGTGGGAGATACACAACTAGCCAAGAGTCGAATCCCTGACAGTGCTCTCACTGGTCCTGAAATCATCCGTGAAACCACCGAGAAGATCATTCAAATACGAGAACGACTGAAAGCTTCACGTGATCGCCAGAAGAGTTACGCTGATAACCGTCGGAAACCACTGGAATTCCAGGTTGGAGACCATGTCCTGTTGAAGGTCTCGCCCTGGAAAGGCACTGTACGCTTTGGTAAGCGTGGGAAACTTAATCCGAGGTACATTGGACCTTTTGAGATCCTCGCCAGGATTGGTCCGGTACCCTATAAACTTCGTTTACCTCACGAGCTCAGTAACATCCATCCTGTCTTCCATGTTTCAAATCTCAAGAAGTGCCTATCTGATGAAACCCTAGTGATTCCGTTAGAAGAGATTGAGATCGATGAAAACCTCAACTTCGTGGAGGAACCGATCGAAATCATGGATCGAGAAGTCAAGCGTACAAAATAAAGTCGCATCCCCTTAGTAAAGGTTCACTGGAATGCCAAGCGAGGACCGGAATTCACTTGGGAGCAAGAAGACTCGATGAAACAGAAATATCCACAACTCTTTCTAGATCCATGATTTAAATTTTATCTTGTATCTTGTCTTGAATTTCGGGACGAAATTCCCTCTAACGGAGGAATAATGTAACAACCTGAAATTTCATATCACTTCTTGTAACTCAACTTGTAATACAATTTGATCAACCAAACGTCGTTTCCAAATTCGTTTCCGATTTCGCCATTTTATTAAGTCATTAACTTATATTGATCTAAAACGACTTAATGGATGTCTTCATGCCATTTAGAATCATTCTAACACCCCATTATAGTTATCGGGATAATTCTAGAATCGATCATATCGGGTTACGGCAACTTGGTCGGGTGCGACCAAAAGCCCCGCCTAACGCCGGTGTCGGGTAGAATTCCGTCGTGTCCAATTCCCGAGCACTATATAAGTGATTCAAAGCTTTCATTTGAAGCTTTTGGCCATTTCTTCCATAAACACTTCCAACCTCTCTCCTCATCCAAAAATCAAAGGTCCAAATCTCAAGTTTAAGGCTTCAAATCTTTGAGGTAACTTCCCTAGCATGCTATACAACATTTTTAGCCTTCAAATTTGAGTATAATCTATGTTTTAGGACCTAGAACATGATTTTACGGCCAAGGATCAAGCTTGGGCCGTAAAAACCTAAAAATGACGGATTTTGAGCCATTTAACCCTTCCAAATCATAGTTGGGACTTAGATAAGACCTTAAGGCTTGCAAATTGAGACTTAAAACAATTAAAACATGAATTTTATGGGCCAAAAGAGAGTTTACGGCCAAGGTTTGCTCTTTGGCCGTAAACTCCTCTAAAATGGGGATTAAGTGCCTTTAAACATGTCCAAATGCCTTGTAACTTAACCAATAGCCTTGTGGTAAATCCTAGAATCATATAAAAATGGTTTGGAGACCTTAAACACATCAAATGCCATACATATTGGAGTTTACATCCTAAGAACATAGCCTTTGACCGTAAACTCATAAAATGATGACAAAAATGCCCCAAATTCACCCTTAAGGCTTGGAAAAATTCTTTGAATTACATATGAGTGTTTTAAGCATCAAAATATAATTTTTCTTAACCATATTAGAGTTTACGGCCAGAGAGTATGTATCTGGGCCATAAACTCATATAAAGGTGTTAAATGAAGCCTAAAATTTATACCAAGCCTTAGAAAATTAGTTAGAATCACATGTGATTTCTCCTTGTGCCTTAAACAATTTTTTCTTGACCATGGGTGAGTTTACGGCTGTAAACTCTAAGTTTACAGCCTTAAACTCCCTTTTAAATGATATAAACCCTTTCAAACCATTCCAAGGCAATTTAGAAATCCATTCCAACAATCCCATGTCCAAACAAGCCATTAAACACCCAAATTCACACCACCATGAGTTTACGACCGTAAACTCATGTATGGGTGTGTTTTGTGGTTGTAAACTCATTTAAATGTTTACTCTTGGGGAGTAAACTCAAGTTCCAAGTCCCTAGTACCAATATACGTCCGTAGATGTCACCCGGGTCGCTCCAAATGCTCGTTTTGAGGTGTTTAACCTCGTTGGAGTGTAATGTGCCATAGAATTAGTGATTGTAAATCTAATTAGTATTATATGGACATTATTATATTTTACATAGGGACATCGTGAGTAAACAATCTCCGAACCATCATCTAGTATCCAAAACCGACGCATTTCCAAGTCCGGTGAGTTCATACCCCTACCCTTTTTCACTAATTTTCACTGTTTTCAAGGGGGGGGGGAACACAAGCAAAGTACAAGGGTTTTCTTGTACTCAAAACTTATTTTTGTGCGTGTGTGTTTCACATTTCATATGCTTTTAATACTTATATACACAGCTGATAACCAATAGAACATGCAGATCACATAAACATTTATTTGTGAAATGAGTTTTATAAACAGTTATGTTTTATATATTTCACAAATGGTTTTCCACATTTTTATCCGTTAAAAGCATGACATTAGAACACATGAAGAATATAATTTATAAACTGTCTCGTCCTCGGTAACATTCCACATTGATACGTGAATGGAGGATTATCATATTATTACTAGTAGATTTGTTATTCCTGTATGATTGGAGACACGTCCTCGGCGAATACTCCACAGAGATACGTGAGTGGAGGACTACACCTGTAACCAGAATCTCTGGGATTTCGAGAGCGTGACTTGAGTGTATAGATCTATACGGGGCTGACTACCCCACACCTGGCTGCTAGCTACAGCCGAACTGAAATGGTTCAAGGGTGACGAAAGTCATAAGGTTGTGGGCTACTTATTGCCACAGGTTCAGTCTTTAGTATGGTTATGGAACTCGCAATTAGGATAACAGAGATTTACTTATAGTAATAATGAATAACCTTATACATCTTTTACAAATGATAATTCACAATTAGGAAAGTATGGGACTTTCCTGGGAATACATTGGAACTCAAACAAAACAGTTTAACAAACTGGATATTCAAACTATACATTTTCATATGAGTAACGTGTTTTCAGTGTATAAACCTACTATACTTTGTAATTGTGAAACAACAATCAACTTTCAAGAAAATGTGGGATTTTTCTTGGTGTGTGTTACATTTTCAGAAACTGAAAGGAAACATGTACATTTTTACATAACAAAACAACTTATGAACTCACCAACGTTATGCTGATTTTCAAAACCTCTTGTGTTCTCAGGTCAACGTTAGAAAAGGTACCGAAGATCCTTTTTGCTTGAAGTCGGAATGCTCAGAAGACCCGTTTCTTTTTGTTCATATATATTATGTATCATAATTGTACAAACTTTACTTTTGAAACAATTGTAAAACTTTTATTATGTAATGTAATGGTTGTTTTACTTTACTTACTATGTGCATTGGATTTGATACTCAACATGGAGTCAACCCCGGAAATGTTTCCGCCTTCGGTTTTCAGGGTGTGACAACCGGGGAGTCGTTGGAGCAACTATCAGATATTCCTCGCCACGAGTTTTTGCAGACAACTTTGCGAGGTGAGTTTTCTCTTGTATGAATGGGTCTAAAGCACCAAAGCCAGCACGTTTAAGTTAGTAGTAGTTCCGCATTATGGTCGGATGCCAAGCGTAGCCCGATGTAGAGTTATATGTTTCTTTTCGGATCTCGATCCGATATCGGGGCGGTCCCGAGGAATGCTTGTATGTTTGTATGCTTGATGTCTTTAAGATTCTTGCATGTATTTGTTATGTGTTAGGAGTTCCAGACTTCGGTGTGATGTCGGGGTGGTTCCCGAGGAATGTTCGTATACTTTCGGATTTCGGTCTGATGCTAGGGTAAGCCCAAGGAATGTCTTGTTAGTAGGATATGATAGTATGTTTCCGGATCTCGGTCCGATGCTGGGTGGGACCCGATAAAGGTTTTCATGTTAGTATATGTGTTATGTTATATGTTAGTTCATATGTTATTATGTATGTAGAGATCTGCTCGAGGGCGGGCGGGGCCCGATGCCGGAAAACACGATGTCGAGCAAGAGTCGATGTAGAATGGGCGGGGCCCAAAATATGTTATATGGTATGTTTATGTATGTGGTAGTTTGGGGAGACTCATTAAGCTTCGTGCTTACAATTTTCAGTTTTGGTATCAGTTACTTCCACTAGCAAGGGGAAGGCCTCGGGATGATCACATGGCACACACCACAGTTTCAGCCTGGGATATTTAGACTCTGATATTTTCTCATATTATTTTGATATAGTATTTGATAGAATGTTCTGAGATACATTATTTATGGTTTTCTTTTTGAGGATGGATGACTTATGGTTTCACACACCACCTAGAAATTAAACCAAAGGTCAACCACAACTATGACCTAAAACCCTAAAGTTTGACACAAGGTCAAAGTTATTAAAAAAGTCAACAGGCACGCCATGCTTTTTGTGGGTGCCTTCCGCCTAGAAAAGGACAAAATCGTCGGGATCTTATGTTGAAACAAGAACATTCAAGAAAACCTAAAAGCGCGTTGCGCCATGGTATGTGCGTCATGTCCGGGTCTTTCCCACAAAGTGAAAAGACTTAATCTATTAAATTTAAACCCCAACCTTCTATATCTAATCCTTGAAAATTTCTTAGTTAATAAAGTTTGAAACATTACTCATTAAGTCACTCTACTAAACTAGGATCGAAACATTTTTACTCTAAATGACCTAAGTATCCCACATAACTTGCATAGCTTAGAGGACATGCACAAAACACTAACTATATAAGTCCAAGAGGTCCATAAGACAATTCTATGTGCTCAAAGGGAGTTGTAGTCATCACAACTCCAAGCTCACAACCAAAAACGTACCATAAGTGCATTTAATGACAATAAGCAAGATCTAGAAAACTAAACGGCACGATTCAAGCAATCCCAAAGAAGGATGCAAACAAATAAGAAATGAATAAAGTTCCATATGTCACAAGAATTGGTTGTTTGATGTATGTTATGGAATATACTATGCCATATGTTGCTCTTGGAGTGAGATTTATTAGTTGATTCATGTCAAATCAAGGAAATAAACATCGGGTAAGAGTCAAGTGGTTTCTATGCTAGTTGAAAGGCACTCTATTGGTTGCTTTATATTTCAATAAAAAGAACACATATGTAGATTTTGGGAGATTGGATAGATTCAAAGAAAATAACACAATTTATGTGTTCACTATTGTGAGTACATCCATCAGCCAGATGTCCAAATTAAAAAAGATTGTTGCTCTATCAATCATAAAAGTATAATATATGGCAATTAAAAAAATTGCCACATAGCTTATATGATAGCTTATATGGTTGAAGAACTCCGAATCAGAGTTGGGCAAGAAACAATATAACTATGTCCTACATTGTGATAACCAAAATGCAGTTAACATGGAGAAGAATATAGAGTGTCGTAGCATTGTGATAACCAAAGTGCAGTTTACCGGTTCAGGGGTAGTTAGTTTTCGAGAAATGCCAAGGCCAATGAATGGTTTTATAAAAAATGACTAAATGGTAAAACTCAACATTTCATTTTTTTTAAGTGTGAAAAAATGAAATAAATCTAATTGTAGATAGTAATAATCGTCTGATTAATAAAAAAAAACATCAAATGGTGTCGTTCCGTTAGAAATTTTAAGTATCACTTTGGTTGCTACGGTTACCAAAATATAGAAACATTTACGTAATTTGTCCACTATTTTATTATTCAATCTCAAAATACATGCACCCATTATTTGTTTGAGTTTCTTACCGTTAGGCAACGGTCACTCTTGTAATTAATTCAAACTTAAATAAGACTATGAAGAATATGACCGTTTTGTAAAGGTCTAAAAACTAAATATTTATAGTAACAAATTCTTGGTCAATCTGCATACTTTTTCCGTTACGCTCCTCCCCTCCCCTCTTGAATTCCTTATCTTCAAAGTATACTCTTTCACTTTCTAATTTGTTCTCTATATCATCATTTTCGTAATTCGTTCAAGTAGTCTGTCTTTGCTTAGATGTAGCTTTGTTGATGATTACTTTATTCAAGACAACTTGTTGACAACCATATGATTGTTTCATATACCCTCCGGACCTATAAATCCTGTGAAGCTCTTCTTAGCTTATTTGATTTCCTTTTTCAGAAAGAAAAAACATGTATTTGGCTACCTTATGTGTAAGTCTTCCTAAATTTATTGCAACTGGCATATCTTGGATCAACAAATCATGCATTGAGGAAGGGAATTGAATTTGCCAGGGATCAGAAAGTCTCTAAAGAAATTGGTGAGTATAGTTATCTTGTATAGTGATCCCCATGATAACCTCAAGCTGCTCGAAACTTTTTGGTATTGTGGTAGATTGAAATGCCAAAGCCGACCTTAATCTGATTCTGGACATGGATTCCCATTACATGGCTCCTGATTCCTATTCTTTCCATACAAAGATAGGGATCTTGTTGCTGTAAATAACAATTTCATAAAAAGCAAGCTTACTTGAAATGTCTAAGCTTAAAATAGCAATCTTTCTTGCTCCTGATTCCGGACCCATACAAAAACAACCCCCTGAGTAGAAAGTTTCACATATGGGTCCTCCAAGAACACCAACAGCTTCACCCATGGACACCCCATGCATGTACAAATTGAATAATTTTTTTGAGTACTGATCGTTATACATATATTTTCTGTTTCAGGAAAAGTCATTACCATCAGAATTTGCTAACGCAACAGTAAATTGAAGTTTCTCATTGATTTCTGTATGTTTTCCTAAACAAGAGAACACCTTACAGAAGTGAGGCTTTTCCATCAACCTTCTAAAGATAGAAGCAACTGCAGGTTCTAGATGAGTACTCTTCAAGTGTTTTTCAAAAATCTTGAAGTGAAGTATGCAGTACTCAACAAGTAATATGCTTTCTTCTGTTCCACGTTCAATCTACTGCAGAAAGAGAACATTATATCAGCTTGTTCTATTCTATTCTTGCATGTGCTTTGATGTATATAATTTCATAGAACATTTTAAAGCTCCAAGACTTCCATATTTAGAATAGTTAAAAAGACAACTAAATACTTCCCTTATAATATTTTATAATCTTCAAAAATACTCAGACATAAAAGATAAACATAGTTTCCCATAAATTTTGAATCTCGAAAGATACGAAACCTATATAAAAGCAGTCGAGAAATTGATACCTTAGAACCGCCGGATTTGATGTTAATGTTCATAATTCACCGAGACAGATGGAAGAGGAAGGATGCGCAAATGACGATGTAATGATGTTTGATAATATGTTTTACAAGTGTAGAAATTATTTGGCTCTGACGATGCTTATTTGCTAATTAAATCTTCATTTAATAAATCCATTTTTTTATCGGTTTTTTATGACTAGAATTGTTAAGGCGATCATTAGAGATATTTGAAGAAAAAGAGGAAGCACACCAGGTGTTTGACAAAATGCCTATTTGAAACCTGGGTATTTGTAACTAGAACTTTCCCCACCAACGGATACCTGGACAATTTCATTGAGATAATCATCTCTCTGAAGCACCTCAAGAGCCTTTGTCATGATGCTAATGAAATCTAAATCGAATGATTCTTGAGCCTGAACAACCAATAAACTTAACATACCAAAAAAAACAAAACAAAACACCTTCTAAAACAAGTACTACTGCCGGTGCCCAACTTAGTCCCACTCACATCGCGTACCTATGTAAAGATACTTTGATATTTTTTTAGCAAATAGAGAAAAACGATGTAACTTAGGGAAATGTTTTCCAAAAGTTTTTATGAGTTTGAGATTATGAAGAATATGAATTATTGGAAGATGATGAATTTTTTTAAAGAATCAAGATGAAATCAACCATCACAGACGAAGTTAAAATATAAAAAGTTACTTAAAGAACATATATATAATAAAATAATTTAAATTATATTTATGAGACAATATTAGACTTTGTATGGTTTCTTTTAGTATATTAGGGAGTGTTTGTTGTGGTTTCTAATTGGTTCCAAATGGGGACCGGGTCAAAAAATACCAATTATACATGTTTAATATTGCTTTTTAGCTATTGGACTCGGTCCAAAGGGTTGAATCGATCCATGATTCGGTTTTCTCTTCAAAACTGAAGGACCTACTCTTTCTTCCCTCTTCACTCGCTATCACCCGAGATAACAGTTATGCATCAAACAAGCCCTTGAAGGTTTTTTCTTCTTATTGTTGGTCGAATGATTATTGTTACTTCTATGTTTATTTTTGGTTAAGTTATATAATTTTGATTATGCGCAAACGGGAAACCAATTTTGATTGAGCTTAGAAACGAGGATGTTGTCCTTTGCTTGAAGATGAATGAACTAAGTTTTCTAACCATCAAAATCAATATGATTTATGAAGTTTTATAACCTTCAAAATCGCCAAAAAATCGACCCTGATACGCTTCCATAGAATATGATTGTTGCGTACAACAGTACATTGGCGACTCGACATCCTTCAATTTCATTCGGATTTACTCCAATTGTTCTCAATTTTGTAGTCACACAAAAGGTGTCGCCTTCTTCTTCTTCTTTTAAAACAGCTCACCGGATACAAAAACTACAAACTCGTCTGATTTGTTTGTCATTTGATTTTAAAAATACAGATCATTTGATTTTAAAAATATGGTATATCACTTGTCATCCGGTGTTCTTGTTGTTATTGTTTTCTTTGCTGATGTGACTTATTATTGTTTGGTTTCCATCGGTAAGTTAATACTTTTTATTTGCTGTTAGGTGTTTTGTAAAATGCCACAATAAGTTTTTTTAAGCCGAGTAATGATGTAAGTTTTAGATAGATTAATGAATACAATTTGCTAATTGTTAGGATAAAGTTGATTAGTTATATCATACATTGGTTAAGTGTGATGTTGAGAACCTTGACAATTTTATCCTTACATTGAAGTGATTCTTGTTGGTATTGTAACGCCTGGTTCTGGTATGCACTTAATTCATTTATTTATTCATTTTGGAAGGGCTACTCGACTAGTTGATGGCCCTAACTCGCCGAGTAGAAGGAAGTATATTCGTAGGTTTTAAGTGAGCTACTCGACGAGTCGCAGGCCTGACTCGACAAGTAGCACAGACCGGATGAAACCCTAATCTTTAGAGTTTGCACCCTATTTAAGCATCATATTTGGCCACCTTCCCAACCTTGATCACTTACAAACCCTAATCAGTGACAACCTGAAACTTTTTCCGTTAACGTTAGCCCGATTCCGTCAAATAAATTTTGAATTTTATTTTGTTCCGTCAAATTCTTATAGCTTGAAAAATCAATAATTTATATAATGAAATTTTAAATAAGATTCGGAACCAAAAATCACGCAAAAACCCGAGTTTTTCTTCAAAAAACAACAAAATTCGGTCTGAGTGGTGTTCACGGCTGTGAACCCGATCATGGCCGTAAACCAATCACGGGTGGTGGACCCCCACCACCGACCATAATCCAACCTATATATACGAGTTCCCACCCTCATTTACACTTTTCTAGCCGAAAACACACTCTATCTCTCTAAAATCATCACCCAAAAAACTCAAGTTTTCTCTTCATCTATCACTCCACCCACCTTAGAACTCATCAAACATCCGACTTTTCATCAAATCAAGTGTTTTCGTTCTTGAATTCACGGCCGAAAACCCTTCAAATCTTCAAATATTCAAGGGTTGAAATCAGTTCACGACCGTAAACCCTTCAAACCTTAAAAAAACCGTAAACCCTTCAAAGGCAGTAAACCATTCACGACCGTAATCCCTTTCACGTCAGCAATCAGCCCTACATCATTAATCTTGGCTGCAAACCCACTTTTCCACTTCGATCGAGTCTCGGTGACATTCCTTAACCCAAAACAAGTGTTTTTCTAACACTTTAATTAATGGATTCGCTAATTTAAATACAAATATGTGTTTAATTATTGCTAGGATTCCGTTAACTTCGCGTACAACAACTCAAGGGTCCCTATTCCAGTCTCGTTGTCCGACATCCGCGCAATCAACAATGAGTTCATACCCTACGCTTTTATTATTCTAACGTTTCTAGGGGTGAATACAATCCAATCACAAATCGTTTTTGTGAACATTATAAACAGGATTAAAACTTATGCAATTGACACAACCAAAATATCACCACATTTTATGAAATGTTTAAATATCTTATCGCTTTTTGTAATATGCTAAGCATAAGGGAAGTTTTCAACTGACAACTATAATTGCATAGTTTTCAGAACAATACATGAACCGAGTACTTAACATACATGCAAACTACAATAGGTATAGTTTGATGTGGTCTAAAGTCGAAACCACAAAAACTACAAACTCATCTGATTTGTTGGTCATTTGATTTTAAAAATACAAATCATTCGATTTTCAAGATCTGGTATTTCACTTTTTCATACAATGTTCTTGTTCTTGTTGTTTTCTTTACTCATCTGACTTATAATTGGTTGATTTCAATAGGTAAGTTCATACTTTTTATTTGATGTTAGGTCATTAATAAAATGCCACAATAAGTTTTTTTTTCAGTCAAATAATAATAAATTTTTGGCTGATTAATGCATACAATTTGCTATTTGTTAGGATAATCGAGCTTGATTAGTTATATAATTCATTGGTTAAGTGGGATGTTGAGAACCTTGACAATTTAGCTCTTGCATTGAGTTGATTCTTGTTGCTATTTTGAAGTGATAATATATTTCTTACATTGAAATTTTTTTTTACATATTCATGATGTAATGTTATAAAATAAATGGTATCATAAAAGAATTATTATAAAAATGTTTTTTGAGGGGTAATATATTAAATTTTCATAGTCAGTCAGATATGAAATCAAACAAGAAGTTTCAGTCAATAGTTAACACGATCAGACGGCTCTACCCAGTCAACAACTATCAAACAACCTCTTAGACATTATAATTGTCACTTACAGAACATAAATGTAATAAAGTAATTATAAATATATTTATGATTCTATATTGGTGCATTAACCTGTCAATGAAATCAGTAATCAAAAATGGTTTTGAAATTTGCCTACATTGAGTAGTTTTATATACATTCAGTTATCAATTAAGTCGAAAATCATCAAAAATGCAAGAAACATAAGTATGGTCTCGCAGTCGTGTTGTAGGAATCATAGTCACAACGAACAGGGAACATGTTGAAACGTGCAAAAAACCGGGAACGAGGATCTGTAATTTTTTGTTTTCACTACGAAGGGGATAGCTTCATTCGGAACGTGAATCTCATACGCAGAACGTTGTACCAAGTTACTCTGGTACGAAGTACCATATATAAATGGAAAAATATACATTGTGACTTAGTAATGTATAAAAGAAAAAATCATATTATGTAAAACATAATTATTTCAAATTTCATAACTTCAAAAAAAAACATGGTTTGTTAATAGAAAAGTAAAAAACACGAACATAACATGATATTCATCAACCCTTTGCCTTCCCATTCCCACCAACACTAGCAACATCTTCGTCTAAATTCTACCATTGCATGTCCTCGAATCTTGCACTTGGCCTTTCCAAATATTCATTTTTCATATTCATATCCCATTTTTTTTGTGTGGGCCGATTTTATAACTTTTAGAAAAATGTGATTGTAGGTAAATATTAGAATGGATAAACACATGTTTGTCAACCCTTTTACTGTTTTAGCGGTTTCCCTTAACATTCTGTATGTGTAGTGTCCTAATTATCACAATAAATTTTTAGATAAAAACCATTTTCATAGTTCAACCGTCCACAAAACTGTTCTTTCAAAACATAAACCCAAAAAGAAAATCAGATTATCATAACATTGCGGAATCTTAAACATAAAAATTATTGATTGATGTATAAATCTTGTCTTCGCCTTCCCATGATCCTCGGAATTACCTGAAACATTTCATCCACAACTTTAAGCCAAAGCTTGGTGAGTTCCCCAAAATATCACATATATCACATATAAGTATATATAACATGTCCACAACAGTCTCGTGTCCAAATCAACCCACAACAACAGGTTTGTATCAACCCTGGGTCCGTATCAACCCACAACAAAGCATGCAATATATAATCAACGAGCAAGACCCTACTAGTCTAGCAAACAACCATGAAATAAAAATTATGCGATAAGTAATACAGTAAGTAAACTCACCTTGTAGATAAACCGGATAACCAACACCATATGTAAATACTAGTAGATTGGTTTCAGACACCACCCATAAATCAAACCAAAGGTCAACCTCAACTATGACCTAAAACCCTAAAGTGTGACACAAGGTCAAACGTAGTAAAAAAGTCAACAGGTCAACATTCTGGTCAACAGGCGCGCCATGAAAATATATCGCTCACTTCGAGGTTCTGGTCAACAGGTCAACCTCAACGATGACCTAAAACACTAAAGCTTCATTGGTTCCTTAGAAGAGGTAACCAATGGATTTATGTGGGTAGCTGATGAAAATACATCGCTCACTTCGAGGTTCGAGGTTGTCGTGAGTCCCGCGCCTCAAGAAAGCCTCGCTACCCTAAACCTTGATGTGGCGTAAAGTCGAAACATTCCCAGTCCACATCTCGTGAGGTATTTTGGCAGCCTTTTTGGTAGGGACTAAATTAAGGATATGGGCGGAAGTCTCTAAGGCATACCACGAGAATGAGATTGGTAACGAAGCTCGACTCATCACGAAACGAACCATGTCTAACAAGGTTCGGTGGCGCCTCTCAGCCACCCTATTAAGCTGTGGTGTTCTTGGACGTGTCAAATTGTGAAACATTTCCACATTCATTAAGATAGTCAAGGAACTCTGTACTAAGATACTCTCCACCTTGATCAAATCAAAGCATCTTAATGTTCCTACCCAACTGATTCTCCACATCTTGTTCAAACTCTTTGAACTTTTCAAATGTTTCTGACTTATGCTTGATTAAGTAGACATAACCATATCAACTATAACAATCAGTAAAAGTCACACAAAAGCGGCTAGCCTCCCTAGTGGCGGTTCTGAAGGTTCCACACACATATGTGTGTAAGAGGTCCAACAAACTTTCAACCTAGCACAAGTACCAGTGAAGGGTGACTTAGTCATTTTTCCAAGTAAACAAGATTCACAACTATTATTTGACCTTAAGTCAAATGACTCCAAGACTCTAGCCTTTTAGAGTAGGCCTATGCGCTTCTTGTTGACATGTCCAAAATGACAATGCCACAAGGATGCCTTATCCAAATTAGTGGAATAATCGATATGCATCACATTAGTTCCTATGTTGTCTACAACCGACACAGTTTCATATACACCATCACAAGGTAATGCTTTAAAATAAAGAACATTATTATAAAAAGCATTAATATCACCACATTCATTATCAAATGAAAAAGTAAATCCTTGTTTGTACAAATAGTGAAAAGAAATAATATTTCTCGCCATTTCAGACGCGTAACAACATTTATTTAAATCTAACATTAACCCACTACTCAACAATGAAAAATAAACTCCAATATTGGTGACAGGTGAAGCTTTCCTATTCCCCATGATCAAGTTTACCTTCCCGTGCTCCACATCCTCATTTCATCTTAGGCCCTGCAAATCAGAACATATATGAATACCACAACCTGTATCAAGGACCAAAGAATTAGTATGTGGTGAGTTATTAGACAATATAGAGTAAATACCTACATGGGTAGGTTTAACCTTCCCATCCTTAACATCTTGCAGGTACTTGGGGCAGTTTCGTACCAGTGCCCCTTATGATGACATCTTGTAGGTACTTGGGGCAATTTGGTTGGAAGAGGGAGCGACAGAACCACATTTGGTTGCACTCAAAGAGGAGCCATCAAGACACTTTCCCTTGGTACCCTTCGAAGGGGTCTTCCTATTTTTCCCTTTACCTTGCCCGCTTGGCAGAACAGGCAGTGTAAGGAGTAGGAGTGGTAACAACTGATTTACCTTTGAGACCACTTTCGGTAGTCTTCAAAAGTCCTTGAAGCTTGCTAAAGTCAAATCGGTGGTGACAAATCACGTTAATGAGTTTAATTAAATAATATCTATATTGATATTTATTGAGATTAATTTGAAAATGAAGTCCATACATGTTTGCTATTATCATCATTCTTGTAAGCTACGCTGGACTAGTCTCAACAATTAGCAATTCGTTAGGAACTACTAAGCTTACTTCATTGAGGAATTCGGGTTTGATCCTTGGTGTGGATATTCGCAGAAGTATTGTAAAGTAAAGTTAAAAAAAATTAAGTATAGAAGACAAGGGTAGAAAATACAACATAGGTGGTAAGGTTGAGGAGGTTATAAATTATGGAGGAGAGGCCAATCCAAGAATTAAAAAAAGATTGCAAAGACAATGGTCACTCCAGATATCAGTGCTCAAAATCATGAGCGGAAAAAGGCGAGAATGGAGTGAATGTAGCGAGGACTTTGATGATGCCCTATTTTGTTGAGTTGAAAGTTCGATTTAATCATGGATCATTGATACACATGCATCATTTCATGCAAAACATTACAGAAAAGGAAAGCAAATTTTTAAGCATTACAATGGAAAATGTGAGGCTAGAAGATAACAAGACTCTCGATATAATGGGTGTTGGGGATGTTGTCCTCAGGACTACATCAGGTACATAATGGATATTGAAGAATATTATATACAAGTGTATATTCTAGAATTACATTGGATGTTGATATCTATATTGTAGTTGGATGAAGAAGATTACCATGTTGATAATTCGACAATCTCATGTGAAAAGTAACAAAAAGGAACCTACTAGTTGCTCGAGGATAGAAGCAGGGAGCATTATATATAGTTGTAGCTTCTAAATTTACGCAAATGTGGTTAATGAAGATATCCAAATGTCTATTATATCGCACCAAAGACTTAGACATATGAGTGAGAAAAGGACAAACATGTTAGATTCAAAAGGTAGAATTCACTGATTCAAATAGTGTGACAATTGACTTTTGTGAGCCGTGTGTTTTTGGCAAGCGAAAGAAGGTTAGCTTGGTCAAGATTGGGAAGTCACAACTACCTCATTCTTATGTATATGTTCCCATATCAATTTGTTTATTAGTAGGATCTTGATATTGTGTTACTTTCATCGAAAATTCCTTGAGAAAGTTTTGGGTTTATTTTCTTATACATACATCTATAGTTTTGAACCTTTAAAAAATGGAATATTGTTGTGGAAAATGAAACAAATATGTAGATCAAGATTTTGAAGTCACATAATCGGGGAGATTACAATAACAAGGACATTTTATTGGGTAAATTACACGAATTGTCTCTTTGGTTTGGGGTAGCATGCACTTTTTGTCCCTTAATTTTATTTCTAACTTGGTGAGTCCCTTAAAATTTATTTGGTTGCGTAATTGGCCCCAACTAAACATAAAAAGACATTTTTACCCTTATGGATTTCTTATTCAAATTGTATATTACTTATTTGCTATTATGATTTTATACGAATGTAAGGGCCCATAGTTACCCTACCCCTTATACTAATTTGTTCACCCTCTCAACCTTCTAAGCTCTCGTGTAATCTTCTTTGGTTGTCGGAAGCTTGACTAGTTTATTTTTATTAACACGGTTTACAAGACCAGTAGTAAGAGTCTTGATTACATAGATGTTTTGTAGTCATCTTCCCATTGAATTATACACCTAAAAACATGTAAAACCATTAAAATCCCAAACAATACAACATTAAATCTTTGAATTCGTGTTCCATTGTGAATTCATTTTTTTTGCGAATCGGCAAAAAAATCTACCATAAATAGAAGAATAACAAAGACCCATATGGAACCTATGTATAAGTAAAATAATCGACTGTGACTTCATTTTTTCTCTACCATGGCTACTTGAATTTAAAATATGATGATGGTGAAAACGAAGACCCACTTGTAAAAAGTTAAGACTCCCACCTCCTTATTTGTTCTGAATTTTCAAGAATCATATAAACATCTATAAAACTTGAAACGTTGATAATAACCTAACCTTTGAAAATGGATTAGCACAGTCATTACCACATCAAAAACAAATTTAATAAGTCCAGAACAGTTTAGGGTAATGATTGTAGTCCAATTCCGACATTAAAACTCGAAATGTTGCACTCTGGTCCTCCTACTCGACGAGTAGGATGAGATTTCATTTGGACTCGTTGAGTCGCCCCATGGACTCGGTGAGTTCACTGAACAATGAGCAGATTTTTGAGTTTTTTCAACAATTTCAATCAAGTATAATGAAAACAAGCCTAGGGTCTGATACCACTGATGGTTTTTGAGCATTCTAACACTCCTATGGTGTGCATGCAACCCTAGAAACCTTGGATATATGTTTTCTCTATTATGCATGCAAAATCTTCATTTTCTCAAGGTTCTCATCATAACTAGCATATCATGGGGTACTTGTAATACAAAACTAGAAGAATGACATACCTTTTCTTGTGGTTGATTGCTTGGAGCTTCAAGAGCCTAGCACAAACAATGTGAATGTCTCAAGTGGAATCACAAATCACCTAAACGACTTGGAAGACTTTGAGAGAATATGATACACTCTAGAAATCGGCCCACGCTTGTTATCTCACACACTAGTACCATTTCAAGTGCCAAAGATATCATTATATAGTATGGTAGATTAGGGTGACATTCATGTCAACCCTAATACCCATGACCTTTCATTTCCATAGGATCCATGGGTTAAACGCTCCATGCAAGCTTTGCCCATTCTATATATATATATATATATATATATATATATATATATATATATATATATATATATGTATAAGAGTACATATTTAACTAGTTTCCTTTTGATTATTAAATTAATTCCAAATTAATTGTTGATTAATACGAATTAAATAATACGATTTCATATTAATATATTATAAATTTTAATATATTAATAAATCATACATATACTATTCTCAAAAGACTATCCATACAAATTGTTCCAGCGAAGCGCAACCCAAATGGACCATGCCGGGTCGGGTCAAGTACATACCAAATATAGTTATGAACTTAGACACCTAATCCAACAAGATAGTCAATCCCGAATAGATCTATTCACCAATCTCATGCTCTCCCTCCAGGTTACTCTAGTTATATTATGATAGGATTTAACCCGCACCCCGAAGTGTACAATTGAAGTGATGTCTCACAACCCTGTAGTAACTAGTTTACGTGTAGTGTTATGCTCTCTTGTATTTGAATCCATTAGTATACTTGTTGTGTAACAATAATTATACATAAATAATTATCTAATGTTGTACTCTTGAAATCCGTATGTAAAAATGTATATCATAAACTAAGTCTGTCATAGTTTATATGTTTGTTAATGTATAAGCTCTGAATTTGTAAAACTGAGAAATGAATTCCCAAACCATACCTATTATAGTTTTCATATATGTTATGTACTCGGTGTGTGTATTCATATGAAAACTATGCAATTTTGACTGTAATTCGGAAACGTCCCTTATGCTCAACATGTTACAAAAGGGATAAAATATCTAAATATTTTATAAAATGTGGAAATCTTTTGATTGTATCAATTGCATAAGTTTTAAACATGTTGAAATTCTTTTGTATAAGCTCACAAAAATCATTTTTGTTTGGCTTGGATTCTTCCCCTGAAAACGTTAAAATAGTAAAAGCGTAAGGGTATGAACTCATTATTGGTTGCATGTATGCCGGACCACAAGACTAGAATGAGGACCCTCGAGTTGTTGAACGTGACGTTAACGGGATCCTAATAATAATTAAACATGTATTTGTATTTAAATTAGTAAATCCATTAGTTAAAGTGTTATAAACACTTATTTTTTGTTGAGGAATTTTACCGAGGCTTGATGGAAGTGGAAAAGTGGGTATACAGCCAAGATTCCCGATAAAAGGTTGATTGCGGCCGTGAAGAGATTACGGTCGTGAACTCTTCTCGGCCGTGAACTGTTTACTGCCTTTGATGTGTTTACAGTCCTTGAAGGGTTCACGGTCTGCTCATGGTGTTCTTGGTGAAAATATGAAGATTTGAAGGGTTCACGGTCGTGAACTGATATCGGTCCTTGAAGATTTGATGATTTGAAGGGTTTATGACCGTGAAATCAAGAACAAAAATACTTGATTTGATGAAAAGACGGATGTTTAATGATCCAAAATGAGGTCTAAGGCGGATTGAGTGACGGATGAAGAGAAACTTGGGTTTTTTGGGTGATGGTTTTAGAGAGAGAAGCTGTGTTTTCTGTCAGAAAAGTGTAAATGAGTGTTGAAGACGTATATATATATATATATATATATATATATATATATATATATATATATATAGGTTGGGTTCATGGTTGGTGGTAGGGTCCACTAGTTGTTAACGGTTTACGGCCGTGATCGGGTTCACGGTCGTGAACACCAATCAAACCGGATTTGCTGATTTTCGAAGAAAACTTGGGTTTTCGCGTGATTTTGGTTTCGACTCTTATATAAATTAAAGATTTTCCAAGCTATAAGGATTTAACAGAAAAAAATAAAATTAAAATTTTATTTAACCGACTTTGGCAAACGTTAACGAAAAAAGGTTCGGGTTGTAACAACATCCCCCCGATAGAGGGAATTTTGTCCCGAAATTCGAACATAGAATACAAATTATAGTCTTAAGAAAAGATGAGGGTACTTTTGTTGCATAGAATCTTCTCGCTCCTAAGTGAATTCAGGTCCCCGCTTGGCAATCTAGCGGACCTTCACTATCAGTATGCGACTTTGTTTCGTTCATTTTACTTCCCGATCCATGATTTCGACAGGTTCTTCGACGAAATTAAGGTTTATGTTGATATCGATCTCATCAAGAGGGATCACAAGGGTTTTATCGGATAATTTTTTTTTAATGTTCGACACATGGAAGACGGGATGAATGTTGCTAAGTTCTTGGGGGTAAATGGAGTTTGTATGCTACGGGACCAATCCTAGCGAGGATCTCGAATGGTCCTATGTATCTCGGATTCAGCTTTCTACGCTTTCCAAAGCGTATCATGCCATTCCAAGGTGAGACCTTCAAAAAAACATGGTCACCAACCTGGAATTCAAAAGTTTTTTCTCTTTTTTCGGCGTAGCTCTTTAGTCTATCTCTTGAAGCCTTTAGTCGTTCTCGAATTTGTACGATCTTTTCTGTGGTTTCTCGGATGGTTTATGGGCCAGTGAGAGTTCTATCAGGGATTTGACCTCTAGCTAGTTGCGTGCCACCCACCTCAGCCCGACACAGAGGGGATCAACACTTACGGCAATAGAGGGCTTCAAACGGTACAACCTTGATATTCGTGTGACGGTTGTTGTTGTAAGAGAACTCAACCAATGGAAAATGGGTATCCCACGACTTACCAAAGCCGATAACGCACACTCTCAGCATGTCTTCTAGGTTTTAAATGGTTCTCTCACTCTGCCCGTCAATATGTGGATGGTAAGTTATGCTTATATCTAGCTTAGTTCCAAGAGCTTTCTATACAGACTGCCAAAATCTTGAGGTGAGTCTGCTATCTCGATCAGAGATAATGGACACAGGCACACCACGCAATCGCACTATCTCTTGGATATTGGTTCATGTCTTTGATTGGCAGGAAGTGGGCAGACTTAGTCAATCTATTGACGATTACCCAGATAGTGTCATGCCCACTCGGAGTCTTGGGCAATTTGGTAATGAAATCCATTGTGATTCGTCCCCACTTCCACTCCGTTATTTCTGGCTATTGAAGTAGACCAGAGGGCTTTTGATATTCCACCGTCACCTTGGTGCAAGTCAGAAATTTGCCCAAAAAGGTGGCGATCTCTGCTTTCATGTTTGGCCACCAATACAACCTTTTGAGATCCAGATACATCTTATCTGAACCTGGGTGAGTGGAGTATTTAGTCTGATGAGCTTCGTTCATAACAAGCTCCCTGTAACCGCTGAACTTTAGGGTCTAGATTCGGTTTATGAAATAATAAATCGTGTCTCCCTTGATCTCTGAGTTCTTTTCCATTCCCCTCAAAGCTTCATCGAACATATTTTTTGGTTTTATGGCTTCCAGCTGAGGCACTCTGATTTAAGCGGACAGTTGGGAATGGATGGTCATTGTCAGTGCCTTCACTCTACGACCTGAATACTCTATCCGGATGAGGGCATCTGCTACCACATTGGCCTTCTGGGATGATAGCGTATTTAACACTCATAGTCACTGAGTATCTCTTCCCATCGTTGTTGCCTCATGTTCAACCCCTACTAATCGAATATGTGTTGTAGGCTCTTACGGACGGTGAAGATGGTGCACCTGGTTCTGTAGAGATAATGTCTCTAAATCTTTAATGCAAAGACCACTGCTCCCAACTCCAGATCGTGAGTTGTATAATTGACTTCATGTACTTTAAGCTGTCTCAAGTCATATGCAATAACCTTTCCTCGCTACATGAGCACACAACCTAGGCCGTGATTGGATGCATCGTAGTAGACAAAAAAGTTGTATGTCCCTTATGGCAGAGACAAGATAGGTGCGCTGCATAAGGCATGCTTCAATGTTTGGAACGCAGTGTCTTGACTTTCTCCCCAACTAAAGGTTACACCTTTTGCCAAACCCCTAGACCAGATGGCGGAAACATCCGGAGGCGGGTGACTTCATTGTGCAGTATCATAACAATTGAATATATAAATGAAACATAGAAAAATCCAAACATCATACATTGAGATAACAAACTTACATTGTTTACATATTGTGTTTTTTCTTCATATTACACAAAAGAGACATAAGTAAATGAATTCCAAACTACAACAAAATAACCATGAACCCGCATCCTATTACCCTGCTTATTGATTTCTTGAGAATACAAGTCGTTTTGAAAAGTGTCAACTAAAAAGTTAGTGAGTTCATAAGCATTTTCGTATAAAACTAGTGATTGTTTAGAAATGCAGAAAATTCCAGTGTTTTCTTATCAAAATAGTTGTAAGTCTTGTTTTCTATCTAGTATAATTGGATGTGTGTGTTTTAGTATATCATCTTCATAAATTTTGAAATCATTTTCTCCTGAAAATCCTATATTTTCTTGTATAAAATAAACGTAAGTTCTGTTTCCAATTGAGTATAGTTACATGTGTGTGTTTTAGTTTATCGTTTTCGAAATCGTAAAAAATCGTTTACTCCAGAAAATCCTATATTTTCTGATATACAAAATGGTAGTCTTAAAACCCTAAGACTGGTAAGGTGTGACAAATCAACAGGCGATTGTGGACATTCCTTACAACGCAAGTGGACGATCAACACAACGAATGTGGACAATCAATACCATGCATAGTGTCACACCCCGAAAACCAGAGGCGGAAACATTTTCGGGGTTGACTCCACGTTGAGTATCAAATCCAATGTACATAGTAATCACAGTAAACAACCATTACATTACATATATTTGAAAGTTTACATTTGTTTCAAAAGTAAATTGTACAAGTGTTATACGTATATCATATGAACAAAATTTGAGACGAGTCTTCTGAGCACTCCGTCTTCTCCAAAAGATATCGTCGGGTACGTGTCTAACGTGGACTTGAGAATACAAGCGGTTTGAAAATCAGCATAAAGCTGGTGAGTTCATAAGATGTTTGTTTGCTGAAAAATGTACCAGTTTCCTTTAGTTTTCCGAAAAGGTTTGATATCAAAGAAAATCCCATATTTTCTTATGTAAAACAGTTTAGTTATCCTTCATTACAGTTCAATTACGCGTTATACGTTACCCCAGGAAAATTCCATATTTTCCTAAATGCAAGACTGATTAAATATCACAGAGTATAGTTTAATACACAAAACTATATATTGAGAATCTTGGGATTACTATCCCGAATTAGATATAAAATACTTTAATATATGTGAACTGTAGATGGAAAATAGTTTGAAAATCTTGAGACTAACATCCCGTACTACATATAGATTTAATACCATGGGCCTATCATCCCGGACTAGATACAAGATAGTTTGTTAAAACCATGGGATTACTATCCGGAACTAGATATAAGATATTTTGATAAAACCATGGGATCACTATCCCGAACTAGATATAGATTCTAACCATAGGAATAACATCCTGAAATAGATATGAAACTTATAGACTAAAAACCATGGGATTACCATCCCGTACTAGATATATATCTCCAAAACCAAAGTCGTGAATAAACTTATATTAATACGTATTGTGAGTCGGGTAACCATGCTGATACGACAACGAGACCTCCTTGACGCTTGTCAGACGTCGGACGATATCCAGAAGTTGTCACCCCAGGCGTGCCCGCCTAACTGTAGCTAGCAGTTAAGGTGTGGGATTGTCAGTCCCGAATAGATCTATTCACAAATTCCTCTCTCTCCCTCCAGGAGACTCTGGTTACACTTCCAGGGAGGATTTACTGATCATCCATAAAGGGTAGTGACTAACTCACAAACTAGTACTAAACTATTCACAGGGTTCTCATACGATATCAAACATACAAAAGATTATGGAACATAATACAGTGAATATAGATACATACAATGAAACTATCTGGCAATACATTCAAATGATACAGAGATAAACTAAATCAGACATAGTTTACCTAATAACTTTATACACATATCAATACATGATAAAATGAGAACTAAAGAACCCCAAATTATTCCAAATAATAATTTGATTAGTTTGGTTATTTTCTTAACTAAAATCCATTTAGTTGTAGTTGATAAATCATCCCTTATGCTCAGCATAATACATAAGGAGTAAAAGTGTTTATAAATTTGCCAGATATTATTTAAAACACATCAATGTTATGTTTTGAAAACAATTATAGTTCGCTCGTATTCCCCTCCTGAAAACATTGAAAAACACGGAAAAAGCGTAGGGGTATGAACTCACCGGACGAGAAATGTGACGATTTCGGGTGTTAAATGTTGGTTCGGGACTTGCAAACGCACGAGGTTCCTAAGTACAATGCAAAGATACACATTTGTATCTAATTAGGACTTAAATTATTTAATTGCTAGGGACAAACACTTTTAGTTGCGGAAACACCCGATTATAAGTGTTTGGAGGGACCCGGGTGGCGTTTAAAGTCACATAAGGCTTGGATATGGAATTTACTCTTCAAGAGTAACTAATAGAGGAGATTTCGGCCCAAATAACCCCCTCCCCATGAGTTTACGGCCGTAAACTCAAGGTGGGGTATTTTATGGTGCAAAATGGCCTTATTCTACTTGGGGAAATTTGATAGGATCAATTCTAGGGCCTTGGAATGGATTACACATAATTATGGACCATTTATTCGAGTTTACGGCTGTAAACATGGAGTTTACGGCTGTAAACTCCCCCATACACAAGATCCTTAATGTTTTGGTCCTTTAATCAATCACATGTGATTCTAAAGATTTTTCCTAGCCTTGAATTGATTTTTGTGCGACTTTTGGCCTAGATTTTGGAGTTTACGGCCCATGAACACCCTCATGGCCGTGAACTCCTTAGATGGGGGAAAATAATATGTTTTAAGGTCTAAAACTTGTTTGTATACACTTCTAGAATTTATCCCAAGGCTTTAGGTGTGTTAGAGTGGCATTTTAACACTTTTAATGGAGTTTACACCCCAATATGAAGGGTTTATGGCCCAAGCATAAGTCTTGGCCGTAAACTCTCAATTGTCCCTCAAATAATATGTTTAAGGTGTTGTAAGGCTAAAACCAATATTCTAAAATTCATATCTAAGCCTTATTAGTGTTTTGGAAGGGTTTAAGGTCATAAAAACCCCATATATATGAGTTTACGGCCCAAGCATGTGCCTTGGCCGTAAACTCCTTCAAATCCCTCAAAATCCATGTCTAAAATGTTTTAAGTCCATTCCATGAAGTCATATAGCCATATCTAAGTCCCAAAATGGTTTAGGAGGGGTTTAAAGGCATAATAACCCCCTTACTATGTGTTTACGGCCCAAGCTCCTTCCAGGGCTGTAAACTCATATACAAGACCTTAATTCATGTTTTAATCCCGAATTTGAAAGCCAAATATGCTATACAATGAGTTTAGGAAGGTACCTCAAAGATTTGAAGCCTTAAATTGATGATTTGGACCCTTAAACTTGGATTTAGGAGAGAGGTTAGAGAGAGAGTAGTGAGAGAGAGAAAAAAGATTCAAATGAAAGGTTTAACACGTTTATATAGGTTGTAAAACTTGGACACGGTGGAATTCTACCCGATATCGGCATTAAACGAGGCTTTTGGTCGCACCCGATTAAGTTTCCGTTATCCGACGAGGACATTTCTAAAATTTATGAAGTAAACATTTTGGGCTAAATTCATGAGTTCCTAAGAGGTTTGGACACTCATTAGCATCAATTAAACATATAAGTTTGATTAACTTAACCCAAAAACGACATCGGAACGTTTCGATATACGGCGAGTTATACGGGTAGAATGGGTTTTCGGCGATGAACAACTTCGGGTTCTTACATTATCCCCCCGTTAGAGGGAATTTCTCCCGAAATTAAAAGAATTAGATATAGATCATGAATTGGAATGAGACACGAATGGATTTGTTGCCTTAGATCTTCACGTTCTCAAGTGGGATCAGGTCTCTGCTGGGCCTTCTAGCGAATTCTCACTATCAGGACGTGTCTTGGTTTCGTACATTGACTCTCTCTCAATCTATGATCCCAATTGATTCTCCCATGGAGGTTTCAACCTTCGATGACTTCGGTCTTCTCAAAGGAATCACTAGGGTTCGTTGGGTAAATACTTCTAAGGATTCGAGACGTGAAGTACCGGATGGATGTTACTAAATTCTGAGGGTAGCCGAATTTGAAAGGTTACGAAATCGATTCTATGAGGATCATGAAGGGCCTAATGTATCACGAGGGAAGTATTCTATACTTCCTAAAGCGTATCATGCTTTTCTAGGATAAGGCCATCAACAAGACACACGCTCCAACAGGAGGGCACGTCTTCATGGAGCCGAGTGGCTAAGGGTCTGATGGATTTAGAAGAAATTTATGGGTAAGACTGCGATATTAGTCGATGGGACCCAAGAATCGACAGGTTTCTATGGGTATATTCGGTGCCGACTAATTCTCTATCGCCTTAGGCGTTCGAAAAAGTACACGGTTACGACTACTTTGCTTGGCTACATGATCGATGGAAAAAGATTTGACCGAAAGGATACCACTACTAATCCGTAGTGATCATATCAGTTCTTGGTCACCGTTTTGAACACGTCATTCTCACTGAGGTTCGGTCACGAGGTAGATCCAGAGATTAGGCCGATGCGGAACTAAGCTAAACGTTCGAAAGGAATTCTCGGGAATTCTTCCCGAAAGACATTTAAGGGAAATAGCTGCAAACTTCCCGTTTCTCAATGATTACAGGAACGAGGGGTGCATGGCAATTCATATCGGGAAAACTTTTGAGCTTTAAGGCATGGAATGATACGAAGGTTTGATGCCGAAGATCACGAGAGACGGGTCAGGGAAAAGATCTAGACTAGCGACCCTTTTGAAACTAAAGGATAACAACATGAATGAGACTCGGTCATTACATGTCCAACATAGCATCAAAGTATTTCGTGAAAAGTTTCCCCCATTTAAATCGAATGGAACAGAATAATCCTCCGGACTGAGGATACAATCTATAGGTGCGAAGTTAGTGTTCTCTATCTCACTAGTTAGCCATCTCGATTGTACTCAATTTCGATTATAAACAAAGGATTAAGTTTAGAAATTGCTCGGTTGGATAGATAACAAGTTTCCCTTATGGTACTAGAATCGTAAAGAGTTGCAGGTATAAGAATTGTCAAAGAGAAGTATACCTGCGGCGACAGTGGGAGTAGCGGTTGTTGCTGCTTTGGGGCAATTTCTTTTGAAGTGCCCTACTTCGCCATAATTGTAGCAGGCTGGACTGATTCCCGTTCCGGATGATTGGTTCGTTGATTTGGCTGGTTTTCTGCAGGTTCGAGCAACATGGCCCTTCTTTCCACAGTTGTCACAGATCCTTTCACGACATGGACTAGGAATGCGGTGCTGGTAGCTGCACTTATCACACCAAGGAAGGGTACCAGTGTATCCACTGGTAGGAGTTGGGCCATGGACCCGACTACTGAAACATCAACAGGAGCAGTAGCAGCATGGACTGCTACTGTTTGCTGTTTCTTAGAAGACCCTTGCGAACTCTGAGCCTTCCGCTTGTTCCAAAATTTCTTTTTACTTCCACCTCCACCTGTGACCGGTTCGGGAGTGGTAGCCTCCTCATCAGAGTTTTCTTCGTGATCGATCAGGATTTGCGCAAGACATTTAGCACTATCATAGGTGTCTGGCTTCGCAGCCAAGACATTACCTTTGGTTGGCTGGGTCAACCCCCAGATGAACCTCTCAATCTTTTTACTCTCCGGGGTAACCATTCCCGGACAGAGTAACGCCAGATCATCGAATCTAGAAGTATTAGAGGCTATGTCGGAACCCTTCATCTTAAGGTTCCAGAGTTCGTGTTCTACCTTCTGAATTTCTCCCCAAGGGCAATACTCTGCGAGTAGAAGCTCCTTTATAGCTTCCCAACCCATAACATTTGCTACAGGTAGAGTTAGGTATTTGACTCGGCCGTTCCATCAAGTCAGGGCTTTGTCTAGGAAGGTGCCGGCGGCGAACTTTACTTTGTCAGACTCCGAACAGGCACATATCTCAAAGATTGATTCGATTTTCTCGAACCATCGGGTGAGGGAAATGACACCTCCAGTGCCATCAAAGGATGTGGGCTTCGCGTTCATGAAGTCTTTATAGGAACCCCCTTTTTGGTGTCCCTGACTGCTCTCTTGGTTTTGAGGTTGAGTACCACCGGAACCATCCGAGTTCCTTTGAGACATAGCAGCTGCCACTGCAGCATTGACAGCTGCTTGGAACATCACAGGGTCAAATTCAGGAGGAGGTTGTGGCAGAGGGTTGTTGGTGTTCTTCGAGCTGGGTCTCTTTCCTGGAGGCATCGTGATCTAAAAAGATCAGGAAAGAGAGGATCATTAGTCGTCTGAATTGAATCAAGAGATATGGAACAGGGGATATCTCATCAAGACAGATATAACACCGTATTAAGCAATAAAGCAGGAAAGAGTTATCAAGACAGAACATTTTATCGCTAGAGGAATGATCAAGGAACAACGCGTATATGAGGATTTTCTATAAAGGATTGACTCGAGAAATACTCCCATAGTATTTCATGATTACTGCAACGACGACTCGTTGTTTGGGGTATTGGGTAAGTTTTAGGTATGCCGCATACCACAGTCACTCCCAAGCACATGTTGGTCGTGTCTCGAAAGAATATAGTTGGCCAGGCTATATTGACCCTAGACACGACTATATAACTGCCCAGGTTTAACTGCAGCGTACAACACCCATTTACTTATGTTTTGTTCTACTTGTAGTTACGGATCTCGACGGCTCGGCATACTTATATACTTTTGCAAATACTTATATTGTGCGGGATACTTTTAGTTCAGAGCACTTAGGCCCCTTAATGTTTATAGTTTTATACCATGTAAGGTTTAGTATGCTTCGTTCACTATAAACAAGGGCTCTGATAACAATCTGTCACACCCCGAAAACCAGAGGCGGAAACATTTCCGGGGTTGACTCCACGTTGAGTATCAAATCCAATGTACATAGTAATCACAGTAAACAGCCATTACATTACATATATTTGAAAGTTTACATTTGTTTCAAAAGTAAATTGTACAAGTGTTATACATATATCATATGAACAAAAGTTGAGATGAGTCTTCTGAGCACTCCATCTTCTCCAAAAGATATCGATGGGTACCTGTCTATCGTGGACCTGAGAATACAAGCGGTTTGAAAATCAGCATAAAGCTGGTGAGTTCATAAGATGTTTGTTTGCTGAAAAATGTACCAGTTTCCTTTAGTTTTCTGAAAAGGTTTGATATCCAAGAAAATCCCATACTTTCTTATGTAAAACAGTTTAGTTATCCTTCATTACAGTTCAATTACGCGTTATACGTTACCCCAGGAAAATTCCATACTTACTAAATGCAAGACTGATTAAATATCACAGAGTATAGTTTAATACACAAAACTATATATTGAGAATCTTGGGATTACTATCCCGAATTAGATATAAAATACTTTAATATACTTGAACTGTAGATGGAAAATAGTTTGAAAATCTTGAGACTAACATCCCGTACTACATATACATTTAATACCATGGGACTATCATCCCGGACTAGATAAAAGATAGTTTGGTAAAACCATGGGATTACTATCCCGAACTAGATATAAGATATTTTGATAAAACCACGGGATCACTATCCCGAACTAGATATAGATTCTAACCATAGGAATAACATCCTGCAATAGATACGAAACTTATAGACTAAAAACCATGGGATTACCATACCGTACTAGATATATATCTCCAAAACCAAAGCCGTGAATAAACTTATATTAATACATATTGTGAGTCGGGTAACCATGCTGATATGACAACGAGACCTCCTTGACGCTTGTCAGACGTCGGACGATATCCAGAATTCGTCACCCCAGGCGTGCCCGCCTAACTGTAGCTAGCAGTTAAGGTGTGGGATTGTCAGTCCCGAATGGATCTATTCACAAATTCCTCGCTCTCCCTCCAGGATTTACTGATCATCCATAAAGGGTAGTGACTAACTCACAAACTAGTACTAAACTATTCACAGGGTTCTCATACGATATCAATGAAACTATCTGGCAATACATTCAAATAATACAGAGATAAACTGAATCAGACATAGTTTACCTAATAACTTTATACACATATCAATACATGATAAAATGAGAACTAAAGAACCCCAAATTATTCCCATAATAATTTGATTAGTTTGGTTATTTTCTTAACTAAAATCCATTTAGTTGTAGTTGATAAATCATCCCTTATGCTCAGCATAATACATAAGGAGTAAAAGTGTTTATAAATTTACCAGATATTATTTAAAACACATCAATGTTATGTTTTGAAAACAGTTATAGTTCGCTCGTATTCCCCCCCTGAAAACATTGAAAAACACGGAAAAAGCGTAGGGGTATGAACTCACCGGACGAGAAATGTGACGATTTCGGGTGTTAAATGTTGGTTCGGGACTTGCAAACGCACGAGGTTCCTAAGTATAATGCAAAGACACACATTTGTATCTAATTAGGACTTAAATTATTTAATTGCTAGGGACAAACACTTTTAGTTGCGGAAACACCCCATTATAAGTGTTTGGAGGGACCCGGGTGGCGTTTAAAGTCACATAAGGCTTGGATATGGAATTTACTCTTCAAGAGTAACTAATAGAGGAGATTCCGGCCCAAATAACCCCCTCCCCATGAGTTTACGGCCGTAAACTCATGGTGGAGTATTTTATGGTGCAAAATGGCCTTATTCTACTTGGGGAAATTTGATAGGATCAATTCTAGGGCCTTGGAATGGATTACACATAATTATGGACCATTTATTGGAGTTTACGGCTGTAAACATGGAGTTTACGGCGGTAAACTCCCCCACACACAAGATCCTTAATGTTTTGGTCCTTTAATCAATCACATGTGATTCTAATGATTTTTCCTAGCCATGAACGGATTTTTGTGGGACTTTTGGCCTAGATTTTGGAGTTTACGGCCCATGAACTCCCTCATGGTCGTGAACTCCTTAGATGGGGAAAATAATATGTTTTAAGGCCTAAAACTTGTTTGTATACACTTCTAGAATTTATCCCAAGGCTTTAGGTGTGTTAAAGTGGCATTTTAACACTTTTAAAGGAGTTTACACCCCAATATGAAGGGTTTACGGCCCAAGCATAAGTCTTGGCCGTAAAATCTCAATTGTCCCTCAAATAATATGTTTAAGGTGTTCTAAGGCTAAAACCAATATTCTAAAATTCATATCTAAGCCTTATTAGTGTTTTGGAAGGGTTTAAGGTCATAAAAACCCCATATATATGAGTTTACGGCCCAAGCATGTGCCTTGGCCGTAAACTCCTTCAAATCCATCAAAATCCATGTCTAAGATGTTTTAAGTCCATTCCATGAAGTCATTTAGCCATATCTATGTCCCAAAATTGTTTAGGAGGGGTTTAAAGGCATAAAACCCCCTTACTATGTGTTTACGGCCCAAGCTCCTTCCAGGGCCGTAAACTCATATACAAGACCTTAATTCATGTTTTAATCCCGAATTTGAAAGCCAAATATGCTATACAATCAGTTTAGGAAGGTACCTCAAAGATTTGAAGCCTTAAATTGATGATTTGGACCCTTAAACTTGGATTTAGGAGAGAGGTTAGAGAGAGAGTAGTGAGAGAGAGAGAGAGAGAAAAGCTTCAAATGAAAGGTTTAACATGTTTATATAGGTTCTAAAACTTGGACACGGTGGAATTGTACCCGATACCGGCATTAAACGGGGCTTTTGGTCGCACCCGATTAAGTTTCCGTTATCCGGCGAGGACATTTCTAAAATTTATGAAATAAACATTTTGGGCTAAATTCATAAGTTCCTAAGAGGTTTGTACACTCATTAGCATCAATTAAACATATAAGTTTGATTAACTTAACCCAAAAACGACATCGGAACGTTTCGATATACGGCGAGTTATATGGGTAGAATGGGTTTTCGGCGATGAACAACTTCGGGTTCTTACACAAAGGGGCAGTCAACAGAATGTGCCAATTTATTTGCAAGGTTTTCCCTACATAAATTTTAAATTAACATTATCATAATCTAGTGAACCGTTAAAACCATACTAATATGACGGAGGCCTGTCGTTTTTGTTTTCATTTTCGTTTTCATTATAACCATACAATATTTGTGCTAGTTGACTAGGTCTATCGTTTTCGTTTATTGAGGATAATCCACTTGGAATCGTAATTATCAAAAATGATCAAAAATTATCGATATTGGCAAAAATGGCCATTCTTTTTGTAAATTATCAAATAAAACTCATATTTGTCAAAAGGTGTCATAAGTGGTTCAAAACTAGGTGAATTGTCGAAAATGGTCCATTTCTTCTAAAATGTTCATTTTAGACTTATATTTATGAAAATATTCAAAAAGGCCCTTGTTTCTCCAAAAATTCCATTTTGGTCCTACAAAAATTGAGATGTTCAATAATTCTTCAATTTTATTCAATTTTCCAAAATGGTCCTTATATATATATATATATATATATATATATATATATATATATTTACATATATATATATGTATATATATATATATATATACATATATATACATATATATATATATATATATATATATATATATATATATATTTGTCTGAAAATGGTCCCCAAAATATCATTAATACCCCGATTTAACCATTTCCAAAATATTATGTTTAACAACTTGTTTAAACAATTTTTGAAGCAAAGCCTTATGATTCTTGGTAAAACAATTTATGATTTGTATTTCATAAACATATTAGTTTTTGGCTCTAACATCTAATTTGTGAGAACTTTAAGCACATAAATCACAGCATACATGCGTAAACAAGCAATTATACTAAATTTCACAAGACCTTGACTTGCATTCTTCCCCAAAAACAATGAAAACTCAAAAGATAAATGTATGAAGCTCACCTTGGTTTGATTTGGTGGGTGATTTGGCTAGATGATGAGGAGTTTCCATGTTCTAACCCTTGAAGAGTTTGATAAACTCTTTGAACTTGAGGATATCCTAAGAATATTAAAATAAAATTTTATGTGTAACTATGATGATATTAACAGAATAATGTGAAGAATGACTAGCCAAATAGGAGATGCTGACAACAATCTAGGGGATACTTTGAAGAAATCAGATTGAAGCTTGAATACACTTGAGAACACATTATGCGGTTTACAAAATGTGAATATGAGTTTCTGGTGGAAATGAAGAATGGCTTTACGTTCAAAGAGGATAAGGGGGTGATAAGGTGTGCTTGGTTACTAGGAGGATATTGTGTGTTTACCCGTGAATACCTTGGAAATGGTTGAAATATTACATCATAAAGTCAAAGGCATTTGTATTATTCACATTTTATGGCCGTAAACTCCATGGAATGTAGTTGTTTGTGGCCTAAAAGCCTTCTAAGATTGAGTTCACACCCTAGATGCCTTATAGAAGAGTGTTCACAGTCTAGATACTTCCTAGGGAAGTGTTTATGGTCAAGGTTTGGAAACCTAATGTGTTTATGGCCTAGTATCCTATCTTGAAGGATTTTACACACAAGGCACTACCTAGGGGCGTGTTCACGGCCTAGATTTGCTTTATTAGAGTGTTTATAGCCTAAGGTGGGGTTTCTAAGGTGGTTCACGGCCAAGAACTCCCTTAGGGATGTGTTAACAGTTTAGCTTGGGTTCTTTTGGGTGTTTACACTCCAAGGGGTCCTTTAAGGAGGTTCATGGTGTAACTTGGTTTAGTGAAGGTGTTCATGGTCTTAGCAACTTAATTATGTTGACCTTATACTTCATATATTGAATACTGCAACATATCACAAGTGCTTATATCCATATTTTGTGATTCTTAACCAAATCCATTTGTCTAGTTTTGCTTTCTTGTTTACTTTCAAGGGTTTACCCTGCATGTGGCTTTCAAAGTGTATACTTTCATCTACATGCACTAATTCTCTCATGGTTTTCAAGGTTCTTATTGTAAATGGGTTACAATTTAGACCTTGCCTGGTCCAATAGTTTGGGTTGTCACACCTTTCTGAGTCAGGGCGGTTAGAGGCTTAGCAATCCTGGAGAAATTCAGGATAAACCTACGATAGTAGCCAGCAAGACCCAAGAATTGATGCATTTCTGTGGGTGTCTTCGGTGCTGAACAATTCTCAATCGCCTTGATTTTGGAAGGGTCCACGTGTATGCCTTCTTCATTGACCACGTCACCGAGGAAGGTTACTTTTCTTGTCTAGAATTTGCACTTTGAGAATTTTGCGTATAGTTTCTCCGCCCTTAGAGTTTCTAGCACTAGCCTCAAGTGCTGTTCGTGATCTTCCTCACTACGAGAATAGAAAAGTATATCATCAATGAACACTATTACGAACTTGTCTACGAAGGGGCGACACGCCTAATTCATCAGATCCATTAATACCATGGGTATGTTGGTTAGACCACAGGGCATTACTACAAACTTGTAGTGACCATATCGAGTCTAGAATGCGGTCTTACGAACATCACTCTCATGGAATTGTAACTGATGGTAGCCTGATCTAAGTTCTACCTTTGAGAAATAGTCGGCTTCTTGGAGTTGATCGATGAGGTCGTCGATTTTGGGTAGGGGATAACGGTTTTTGATTGTAAGCTTTTTCAGTTCGTGATAATCTATGCACTTCCAAAAGCACCCATCTTTCTTTTTCATAAATAAGACCGGGGCTCCCCAGGGTGAGCAACTTGGTCTGCTGAATCCCTTGTTAAGCATTTCATTAAGTTGACTGGATAACACTTGCATTTTTGCCGACGCTAGACGGTAAGGGGATTTGCCTACGGGGGTAGCTCTGGGGATTAAGTCGTTACGGAACTCGAATTGGCGCTCGGGAGGAATTCCAGGAAGATCTTTGGGAAAGACATCAGGAAAGTTGCAGACTTCTGGGATGCTCTCGAGGTCTTTAACTTCTTGTTTCTCGTTAACGACATGGGTTAGGAATGGATGGCACTACTTTCGCAGAAATTTCTGGGCTTTGATGCACGAAATGATACGAAGGTTTGAGCTGAGTTTATCACCATAGATAATGAGGGCTTCGCCAGATAGCAGATTAGGATGAATTTCTTTTTCATAACAAAGGATATTAGCACGATTGGAGCTCAACCAATCCATGCCGATGAAGACATCGAAACATTTTATTGAAACTGGCATAAGGTCGATTGAAAAAGAATGACTATTTAGGCTAAGGGTACAACCTATGAATACGTCGTTTGTGCTCTCTTTCTTTTCGTTAGCCATCTCGACGGAGAATGTTTCGGTTAAAGGTTGGGATTCATGGAACATTAAAAAACCTATGCGATATTAAAAAACATAACAATGAAGAATAAATACCCAATCCCCTTATACCCAATTTATTCGATCACCTAGGGAAAGCATGCTACTTTTCTAAACTTGATTTGCGATCGAGATATTATAAAGTTCGTATTGCTGAGGGGTATGCACCAAAAGACAACTTGTGTCACAAGGTATGGATCTTTCAAGTTCATAGTCATGCCATTCAGCTTGACCAATGCTCCCACCATGTTTTCTACTCTTATGAATAAACTATTCCACCCATTCCTTGACAAATTTATGGTTGTGTATTTAGATGATATTATGGTTTACAGTCACTCTATTGGGGAACATATCTCTCACTTGACATGGGTATTTTGAGTATTACGAGAAAACAAAGTTTATCTAAAATTTGATATGTGTTTGTTTGCACAAAAGGTAGTGGAATTTTTAGGTCACAAGCTTAGATATGGGGGATTGATGATGGATGAATGGAAGATTAAATCCATCCCAGATTGGAAGAACCAACCAAGTAACCGAGCTTCGTTCATTCCTTGGCTTTGTAAACTATTATTTGTGTTTTGTCAAAGGGTATTCCAGTTGGACAACCCCTTTGATTGATCATCTAAAGAAAGATAAAACTTGGAGATGGGATGCTCGTTGTCAAGAAGTGTTCCATGATTTGAAAGAAGAAGTGACGCATGAACCAGTAATGAGCTTACCGAATGTCATATAGACATTTGGATTACATACTAATGCTTCATACTTTACCATATATGGATTGTTAATGCAAGATGGGCACTTTATAGCGTACGAGAGTCGAAAGTTGAATAAGGGAGTGAGATGTTACATAGTACAAGAAAAGGAGATAATCGCTATTATCCATTGTTTACGAGTATGGAGACACTATTTACTCAGTGCCAAGTTTGTGATCAAAATGAGTAATATTATGACAAGCTATTTCCAAATATAAAATAAGTTAATCCCAAAACAACCTCGATAGCGAGACTTTTTAGCGTAGTTCGATTATGTGCTCGAGTACAAACTAGGGAACGCCAACGTCGTTGCTGATGTAGTTAGTTGCAAAGGCAATCTTGCTTCAATCACTCAAGCACAATTCTTCTTACAATATTAGATCAAACAAGTACTAGAGCATGATCCTTTAGATAAGAATTTAATCTCTAGGGCTCGAGAAGGGAAGACACGATGATTTTTGCATAAAGGGGATTTACTCTTCATGAAAGGAGACCAATTATTTGTGACTAAATGGCGCGATCTTAGATGTAGAATAATGAAGGAATGCCATGATTCAAAGTAGGCAGTACATCCTAGAGTCAAGAGGATAGAAGCATTAGGACAGAAGCATTGACAGAGAGTACTTACTATTGACCACATATGAGAGATGACATTGAATGTTATGTTCAGACGTGCTTTGTGTGCCAACAAGACAAAATAAAGCAAAAACAACCAGGGGTGATTGGAACAATTACCTACCCTTAATGCCCATGGGAGAGTGTATCTATTGACTACATTACATGCCTTCAAAAGTCATAAGGATGTGGCAGCATTATCGTTACGTGGATAGATTCTCGAAGTACGACACCTTCAAGTACATGGTGGTGAAGTATTGGGAGTGCCATAAATCATAGTTAATAATTGAGACCCCTAGTTTATGGGAAGATTTTGGACGAAGTTGTTTAAGAAAATGGGAACAGAGTTATACTTCTCTACTAGTTTTCATCCTGAAACCGACATGAAAATGGAGAGAGTGAATGCCCTACTCGAGCTATACTATGATGCTATGTGAGTGCTAATCAAAGGGATTAGGTGAGGCTTCTTGACATAGCCTAATTCTCTTACAATATGCATAGAAGTAAACCCATGGGTCAAAGCCCTTTCGAGATTGTCATTGGGCTACAACCTTTGATGCCAAATGCATTAGCCGCAACATACGATCGAAGTAGCCTGGCTGCTTATAAGTAGATAAAAGAGTGGCACCAACAAGCAGACATGGCTCGAAATTGGTTGGACAAAGCAGCCAAGAATATGAAGAAACGGGTCGAAGAAAATAGAAGACATGTATAATTCAAAATTGGAGATCATGTGATGGTGAAACTTCTACACCAACAATTCAATAAATTGAGGAAAGTACACAAGCGCTTGGTACGAAGATACGAATGATATTTCTCGATGATTGGAAGACTTAGAAATGTTTCATATAAACTAGAACTCACACCCAAGTTAAAGATTTATCCAGTTTTCCATGTGAGTATGCTCAAGTCGTATCAAGAGGGCTTCAAAAACCACAACAAGGAATATCAAAGCAGGCACCCATGCTAGTTGTTAGGTCTTTTAACTGTGACATTGAGGAGATACTATTGGAACGAACCATACGAAAGCGGGGAGTGTTGAGTTTCAAAGAATACTTGATTAAATGGAGAAGTCTACCAGATAGTGAGGCATATTGGGAATCAGAAGACTTACTATGGAAATTTCAGGATAAGATCAAGAAATATCAGGACGCAAGCACGACGATGACATAGATGGTGGTGATTCGAGTAGTTCTTGCCTCTTGTATATATATGGCTTTCATATTTCATTTATCCTCACCTTTTAATTGAGTTTGAGTTCTCTAGAGCAATAAAGAACTTTCAAGTGTCGAACTACTTTTTTCATTTCCTTGATCTTGTGTTCGGGTTCAAGCTACCCTGACTTAGTTTGAGGAATAAGTGCCACACGGTGGGCTTGAAGAGTCAAGTCTATGACATCAAGCTTACTAATAAAGAAGCTTCACAAGGTTTGATTAACCTCAAAAGATTGCTATAGAAAGACTCGAATCATGTACAGACTCATCTACAAGAGACATTTTCTATATGTTAGCCAAAACATAGCATAATTAGGCTTAACTAGAGAGATAGTTGGATTCGATTTGACTATTTATTGTTACTTTACAAATAATAATCAATATTACAACACTACATTACATGCCATCTAAAACTGTACACAAACCATCCACTTCATAAGAAAAGCCAACACTTCTCTTTAGTAACCAAAGGATGAATAATGCCCACTCCATACACCTCCTGCCACCTCCGCCTTTCTTGCCAAATGTTGCCTCCCACTTTTCCCTACAACCCCTTTTATTCTTTATACTGCACATCTGAAACTTTCCTTCACCAGATTCTTCTATTCTAATCCAATAGTTTAGTTTTCTTGGGTACCAGTTTAGGCAGGAGATTCTCAAACAAAACTGTTGATGGAGAGGTTGATTACGCCATTACTACATCCCTAAATGGGATTACCATCACATGTATACACATTGACATTTCTTTTTTCCCAACAATTTGTCCAATCAAATTAGTTACCTTTCCTTCCGCTTTATGAACTCTCCTCGACTTCAATTCAAATTACTTCGGTTTATTTTAAGAGGGTGTTCGGAAAAGCTTTTTTAAAATTGCTTTTAACTTTATAACTTATTGCTTATTAAGTTATAGTTGTGTCAAAACGGAGTTTTTAAAAAAAAGTGTTTAGCTAAGCTTATCCAGTATCAAAACGTTATAAGCTGATAAATTATTTTTAGTGTTAGGCAAAAAAAAAATTGTATATATGTGTTAAATTACCAAATGGGATTCCTTTTATATTATGACCTATTTTTCTTGCAATAAATAATATAACTAACAAATTTTTTTATTTAATTATAATAAGATCTTTTTTACAAGTAAGCCTTTTTTCTGAATAAGTTTTCTTTTAATTAATTTTTTTTAATATCTAGTGTTTCAACAATATTTAAAATATTAAACGATAATAATGACAATACATTAAACAATATCTAATGTTTCAACATCTAAAATGTTTCAACAATAATCTAGTCAACAATCATGCTACCTTAAACCATAATAATGAGAATACAAAATAGTTTTAAAAACAAATAAAACGCCATTGCATCCATGTCGGTTTACGCTGGCATATATATCTCCCACTATCATATCTCGTGCTGCACTCGTATACGTATCTTAATTTTTACCCATATAGCAACAAAATCCCGAAGTAACTTCTCGTAACATGTATCATATATCTCCAGATTTTTATCATAATCTTAGCATGGTCTTTATCTCCCTATGTAATAAAAAATAAAAATGTCACTAAAATTGCACTAAAAATAAAAAGTTAATTGAAAAATAATATAATTATTACCTTGATTTTTTCTCTCACCACTACGGTGATGCTATGATTATTTTTCTCACGCTATCATATGAAATGCCAGATTCTAGCCTCATTAAACGATCATATATCTCCCATTGTTTCCGCTTATTGTCCCATTTGTTTTTGAGTTCCAATCTTTTCCCCGTCTTTTCGTTAATATTTTTCTGTATATTTGCCCACCCGGCCTTATAGAAACTCGTACCCAGTCTATTCCCTTTTTTATCCTCATTCATACACTCATCAAGAAAGACCATAAATGTATGATTATCCCAAATAAGTTTAGGCTTAAGCTTATTTTTTTGAAGTTTCACCATCAACAAGGTTAACACTGTTGGTGTCCATAACCTAAACTGCATTCAAGATATCATATAAGCATCTTAAGAATTTCGAAGGTAAACTACACATTCAAAGGTATTTCATTCAAAATCTGATTTCACACTCAAAGATAAACTACACACTGAAAGGTATTTCATCCAAAATGTGATTTCACACTCAAAGGTAAACTACACATTCAAAATTGGTTTATTCAAAAGCTGATTTAACATTCAAAAACAGTTCTAAATTCACATTCCAAGCTAAGCAACACCTTCAATAAATAAAAAAAATGACAGCAATGCAAATTCTGATCAGATACCAGAAAAAGGGTACCACAAAATCCAAAAAATTTTTAGTTCCAATTCATATCAGCAAGGAAATCGATAGCATGGTAATCGACAGCAAAGAACCAAAAAATCAACAAGGAATAGAAGATAATAGACATGAAGGAAAAATCGATAGCAGCACAAACACGCATCCAAGCACACAGAGAAAGGCAAAAAAACGAACCTTGCAGTGGGCTGCGACGATCTCCGGTCGCGAGGAGATGTCTAATGGCGGAGAGTAGGTGAAAGATCGGTAACAGAAGCAATGGAGGCATCTGTGATTTTGTTCGTGGTTCTTTCTTTAGAGGAAATTTTTATGATATTCTTTTTGTATTTCAGAGAATATAAATGACAGAACATAAAAGTTAATGTTAAGTAACAAGATTGGGAGTACTGAATCGTAGCAAACTATGATTGCGCTGATAGAGAAAAACGATGTAACTGATAGAAAAATAAAAGCAATATTGGGTTCTTTCATTACAAGGATTATTAGGTTAAGTGGCTTGCAAGGGTCCGGTTAGTTATCACAGCAAATGATAAATAGAATTAACCTAAATTTATGAAAATGAATGCCTGCAAAGCTACAAATATATAGAACCAAATCAAAACCCAATTGAAGAACATATGAATCTACACTCAACCTCCTCGCTGCATATACCTCTAAAAAATGAATGCATATATATGATTTTGTTTGTATAAGCATAGAACATCCAATGAAAATATAATGTCATTGCCAAGAATTGATATATGTAGGTGCATGTTTCTACTACTGCTGTGCTTAAATAAATTCAAAGTAAATAATCCAAGAAATGCACACTAAATTAAATAACTCAATTCTCCTTATTGATATTAGTTCTGACGTAATATTAAAAAATTTAGATATCAGTGTAAGTATATACTTTCAGTTACGATGAGATATATTGTAATTGTTGTATCACCTCCTGGAGTATTTTTGTCGAAGCTTGTTACATCTGCTACCCTCAACATTGTTCATTTATTTTATTTGTATTTTTTTTTTTTTGTATATTTTCAGTTAGCTTAATTAACCTGTCAATGAAATCAGTAATCATAAGCACCTACTTTGAAATTTACCAATGTGGTAGCTATATGTACGTTCTTTTATCATTTAAGTTGAAAATCATCCAAAATGCATGAAATATATCATCTTTACATTAATATCTTTTTCATGTGTCAACGCCAATTTCAAACTTAAAAGCCAGGACTTTTGCTGTGTATTGGCTACAATCTCATAGGCATAAGGATGGTCTCATAGCATTCTTGGGGATACCATATAAGTCTCATCCATGTTTTAATAAGGTTTATGGTTTACTTTTGTAAGAATAATATATGTAGGTTATTTGCACCTGTTTGTTACTTTAAAACTGTGATTATATAAAAAATTTGTATTCACATCATATTTTGAATGCTCTACTCGGGCAGTGTTTATTTTTGTATGACTAGGCTATGGGTGTGATTAGCAAAACTAGTTAATAGCCGAAGCTGTAACCTTTATTTATTCATAAATGTTTTGCAAAAGTAGTAGTTAGTTTTTAAATTTGTAAAATTAGTTAAAAACTAAAAAGTAAAAGCACCCAAAAGCTAGTGGTGGTAGCTTTTGGATTCAGAGGTTATTGGTTAAATATAAAAGCTAAAAGTTATTGTTGTCAAACAAAGTTTTTTTTTTTGATAATAAAAGGTCGCAAACCCCCTTGCTGTGTCATACTCTACTCATTCATGAGGGCTTATTGGTCCTCCACACTAGAGAAAGTAGTTCCAAATCAAGAGGAAGCATTGGTGACAACTAAAATCTCTCAAAAGCTATGTGCCAACAAGTCATATATTTATGTAAAAAATTTGAAGTAATAAAAAAATTAAAAACAAAATGCTATTGTAAATAACTAACAAAAGTACATTATTAGTTTTTTCGGTCAGTAATTTTCAAGGTTTCGATGTATAGCAATGGGGGTGCACCTTCTAGTATGAAATATTCCACAAGAGAATTGTCAAATGGGATTCACCAACACTTCCATTTCCTATTAGTCCATCCTCAAATCCACACCTGTTGACACTAACAACCCAAATCAATCCCTCCGTCTAATTTTAAGTTATCTCATTATATATCATGGAAAAAAACCTCTTACCCATTTTTGGTATTCAATGATGTTAGATTCTTGATCCCTTATATAGCTCCCGATACTTGTAATTTTCAAGTCATTGCTCTTTCTTCCACAAGGAATTTGAATTATGCCCACCAAGTGTTCTATGAAATGTTCACAAGAGATATTTGTTTCACTACACTTGGACTTGGTTGCACTTACTGAATGACATTTAAAAGCAAAATTATGGTGTAATTGTAAATGGTTCGAATCATGCACTTTTGATTCTTCACGGGTTGTGTTTAGAGAGTAGGGTGCATGAGGCAGTGTATAAGCTCGATGTTGAATAAAGGAGTGTAACCTGAAGAAACAAAATGAAGTTGAAACCATTCTTCAAGTCTTTAACAAGTCTTTTCAACATGATGTAGAGATTGCGAGGGGTATATTAGGAAAATTCGTGTTCTATTTTTGTAGAAAAGGTAGAATTTAAATTTATCATCTTTCTTGATCTTTATTATTCTTTTTGCTTTTCTAATGAATTGTTCTTTATTTGTTTACTGTTAGGCTGTTAACAATGATTCGTTTTCTTGCTTCATATATGCATGGTCTTAGCAAGTTCTTATAGGTATGTTCATCTACATGGATGATGTTTTTGTATGTTCTGTATAGTTAATATTTAGATCTCATTATAGTCCATATTTAGATCTCATTCTTTGAATATTTCATTCTCATACATGGTAATATGGTCCCTTTATAAAATTTTTGACCATACTAGACTTGTGAGAATTCTATGTCACTAAGCCAGGGATGCTGTTGTGAGAATTAGTTGGTTGAGAACCAGGAAGATATCACGGATGCTGTTGTCAATGGACTCGATCAATCCACATATAAACCTGTTATGGATGTTGTATACGCAAGGGACTCACCTATTACTTTCAACGAATTGCATGAAAAACTCATAAATCATGAGTTAACAATTGCTCAACAAGTCCCTGCTACTGTTGATCCAATCAGCGACTGTCTTCTAAGCCAACCACAACTCCAACAAAAAATCATGGTCTCCTCGCCAACAATCAACCACCACAGGCTTGCTTCCCACTCCAACAAAACAGGTTCCCCAAACAACTAGTCAACGCCCATTTTTAGGCAAATGCCAATGGTGTCATCAGAAAGGACACTCATTGAAAACAGTGGGGCTAGTTTTCATGCAACAAACGACCTCAACAATCTTTACATCCATGCACCTTATGATGGAATTGAAGAACTGGTTACTGGTGACGGTTCGTGTCTACAAATCTCCCATTTCGGCTCTGTTGTCATTCACTGTGACAACCCGTAATTTATTTAGTCACGGTAACCCATTTCCGTAAGTAAAACCGTTTGTATTTCAGTTTTTCCGTTAACATTTTGGATTAAGTCATTTAAATTAAGACTTTTATTTTGACCTCACGAGTGTCCAAACCCATTAGAAACACGTGAAAATACCCTCGTTATTTATTTGGAAAAATTTTAGTTACGACTAAGTCGTAATTACGACAATTAATCGGGTACGACCATAAGCCTCGTTTAACGTCAGTATCAGGTAGATTTCCACCGAGCCACAAACTCAAGCCTTATATAAAGGATGAGTGAACTTTAATTTAGCTTTTTACCACCACCTCATAACTTTCTCTCTCTACTCTCTCTCTAAAAAGGATGAGTGAACTTCAATTTAGCTTTTTACCACCACCTCGTAACTTTCTCTCTCTACTCTCTCTCTAAAACTCGACTTTGATCCAAAATCATCCATTTCAAGCTCAAATTTGGTAAGAAATCCATCCTAGCTCATAGTATAACATGTTTAGCTTTCAAATTCGTATTTAAATCATGAAATAGGACCAAGAACTTGTGTTTACGGTCTAGGAACCTCCTCAAACCGTGAACACCTATAAATGGGTTTTTGAAGCCCCAAAACCCTTCCAAACCACTTCTAGTGCTTAGATATGACGTATGGGCTTACAAGATTGGACTTAGATCACCAAAACCATAACATTTGAGGGGTAAACATGATTTTACGGCCCAAGAACATGCTTGGACCATAAACCCTCATTCATAGACCATAAACACCTTTTATGGTGTTAAATTGCCCCTTAAACACCTCCAAAAGCTTCCATGAGCTTCCATGAGTGCATAGAACCTTATATTCCTTCATGAGATGCACCAAAACATACACAAATGAGTCACACTTGAGTTTACGGTTTGGGAAAGTCTCCCAAAACCGTAAACACCCCTTCTTAGACCATAAACACCTCCAAAGGGTGTTAAAGTGCCCTTAACACCTTGTATGGCTTAGAATTGGACCTAGAACTTTGTATGCTTAACCTACAACCACCAAAACACATGATTCATGGACAAACATGAGCTTACGGCTGTAAACTCATGTGTTTAAGGTAGTAAACTTACCAAGAACACCTTCATAGACCGTAAACTCCTTTTCCAAGGTAAATTCAAGTCCCGATCACTTCCTAAGACATGGAAACAACCCTAGAACCTTCCTTTGTGCATTGTAAGACCATTAAGCATCCAAGAACACACCACCCATGAGTTTACGGCTGTAAAATCACGGGGATATGGTCTTTGGACCGTAAACATGATGGGTTTTGGTCATAAGACATCCTATGTGCTCATACAAACCCTAAAGCTTGGATCTAGGTTTCTCTATTGTACATACTTTGAATCCAAGACTTTGAACCCTAATTTTAGCATATGGAAATCAGAATTCACATGTAATTAGGTTTAAGAACATACCTTGATTGTTATATAGCAATAACAATCCAATTCCTCCTTGAATTGACCTTGGAAAGCTGAGAGTCACTCCTCTAATGGCTTACAAACACCATAAGCAAGTGGAGAAGGTATAAAGAGAGAGGAGGGATGTTAGAATTCGTCCTTAGGACCTCTTGGGAAGGGTTAGACAAATTCCTAAGCCCTAGGGGGTTTATATAGGTTTAAAGATTAAGGTTTTAGTCCTTATCCTTATCTAGTTGCTTGTCCACCAAGCAACCATAAGATAAGTACTAGAAACCCTTATCCTAGTCGAATTCTAAGGGATTTACACCTCAAATTCATTCACCATATATATATAAGATAATCCTTACCTTATTTTGTAACTATCACATAATTATAATTCAGCCCCTCTAGTTTAATTACTTACACTTGATCACAAAATTAATTCTTAATTAATTATTGACCAATATTAATTAAACAAATATGATTTCTCCTTTAATATATTATTCTTATAACATATTAATAAATCATAATAACCTCTCTCTCTTTATTTATTTCTCCAATCAAGTTGCTTTGGTGAAGGCAACCCAAAAGGACCATGCGCCATCGGGTCAAGTACATACCAAAATAGTTATGGACTTAGACACTAATCCAACAGTCTTCCACTTGGATAAGTCTAACAACTATTATGCGTATGACTTCGGATCCCGATCTAGAATCGTAGCTTTCCAAAGCCGCTGTCAACTCTGATCATATCAAATACGCATGTCCTTAGATAAGGGATCATATATTCCTCCATTCTAGATATCATATGAGATATGATTTTAAATCATTCTCTTTGTACTATATCTCGATTCCCGATTTATGACGACTGACTAATTGAACAAATCAAATTAGCCCTAGCCTGGCCGAGCATTTACGTTTGTCATCACTAAATCATCAAGGGGCCCAAAGATATCGCTTTTATCCTACTTTTAATAAAAGGAATGGATAAACTTTGATACAATGCTTGCTTGCACTCACTAACCAAATCATACACAACAATATGTTTTATAACACCAAGTTACTAGTGCGTTTACATATTATCAATGTGCAACCGATTTGCAAGATACAACTCACACATCTCGGTTTCAAGAATATAAGATGTTATCGTCTCACCAATCACTCGTGATACAATTCATGGAGTGATCCAAGTGAGCGTGGGTTTAATCCAATGCTCAAATCATATTCATAAGCACTCATGAACGTTGCAGCAAACATTTGCTTATGTCTAATACTCTTTTAGACAATCCACACACCAATTCATGATAGTCTTCTTTCATATCTACTTCCAACATATGAACGACTGTGGCCCGTTCGAATAATTCGATTATTCTCAATAAACTCAATTATTCTGGAAGTCAAAACATGCAAATGTGAAACACAAGAATAATACTAATCCCATATGGCCTCAAACCTGTGAGTATAAATAAAACGCCTTTTATTTATCACCATATTGATTACTCATTATTTGTCGTTTCGGGTAATAAACTTCTTACTTGAATTCCAACACCTGTCCCATGCTCCTGGCATGCACACAATGTTTACCTATGGTTCTTACTTTGTGAAATAGATCACATTGAACGCATTTCCAATCCTTCTCATTTCACAACTCCAAATCCGTTTTTCATAAGTTAAAGAATATCAAAATCTTGTTACTTATAGAATATGCTAGATTCTAACATTCTATGCAACTATCCTTTCGTAATGTCACTGCACCAAAGTCACAAAGACTATTGCCAATGATATTACAAAGTCCTCTATCGGAGATTGTTACAAGACAATTCCTTAGATATGATGTTTCTCTTTCAAAGTACATTCCTTTGCACATCCTTTTGCATAATAGTTTCTAATCTAGACATAGATTTTCATTATTAATTCCCAATATGGACACACTTCCATATGTTCCATATGACAACTCATTCTTAATAGAATCTTATATATTCGTAATGATGTCGATACGGTCCATCCAATATGGAAACATTTCCATATTTTCCAATACTATACTTCCAACTACTCACAAGCGACCAATCCTCGTCGAACTTTGGATTGTCCTTTGATAGTTGTTTAATTATTTTAGTCAAAACCGATTCTAGTCCATTTTCCCTCTAAATGCGCTCGACATTTGGAAAATTTTAGAATGGTCAAACATTAAAGCATTTGCAATCGATCCTATACCCAAAGCGTATGGGACACGACGCATAATGTTTTATTTGCTATGTTCTCAAAATTCGAATTGTGAAGAGGAATGCCATAATCATAATCAAAATTTTAAGAACACACTATGTACCCCTTGACTAAGTTTATTAACATTTCTCAACCTAATCCTTTAGATTTGAAATGAAGCATAATATTCTCTCCCTTAATTATAGCAAAACAATTCTTCAACTATTGCGACTTTGCAAAGTATGACTCTTGTTTTTTATAATTAATATTGCTAACCTTGCAATACTTTCCTTAATAATCATACAATCATAACTTTTATGCTCCCACTATCTTGATGATTATTATAAAACATAACACTTATGCTCCCACTAGCTTCGACATGTATTCTTAAACATCTTAACTTCCAGAAAGACAATACCTATTGAATTTCTTAAGTCCATGTTTCTAATACATAGTGCTTTGATAATCTTTTATCAAGGCTTCTTGAACTTATACACCTTTGCGTTCGATAGTTCATATGTGTGTCTAAACACTTAAGACTAATTGCCAAACCTCACAATTCAAATTATGGAAAGGGATACCGTAACCATAATTGAATTCAAGAATGCAATTTTACAATCACTATCTTCTTAAAATCTCTCTTAGTGAAAGCATTTCCTCACAATCATTTTCATGAAGGAGGAAATCTTATGACACTTAGATTTGAGCGGTGTATGTGTTCCTATCCATGTGAATCTGTTAAAACTAAAGTTTACGACAAATTCAAACTCATATGGACCGAACTTTCTTAATCTTGATTTCTTGCCTTTATGGTAGCACAGTTGCCCACCATGTCTTCCAAGTAGTTAAGCAACTCACCTTTTCCTATCAATGTACCTTTCATTGATCAAGGTGCCTTGCTTTTTATACGTTCAAAATGAGAACTCACATGCATAATTAACTCGATTGGATTGGCACAGAAACAAAATATTGTCAACACGATAGGTTGTAAACCTCAACTCGTGTGCTAGTGATGATCGTTAAGGTTTATTTGATTTGTTCTTGAAACCTTTCAAGACCATTAAGGCTCCCACTGACTCCTTGACATATAAGATTCTTTTGTCAATAAACATTTCTTGACAAATATATTCAAGAGTTAGTGTAGCTTTTATCAAAAACACTTTATAAATTGGTCCTAGTCGGTCTTTGTCTTATTCAAGACATCACAACTTTCCACATTTGATGAATGTTGTAAACCTTTAATACTTTTCACTCATTGTCACAATCTTAACTTTAAGACTTGTTATTGAAACGAAGTACGATTGACTTATTGATTTAACCATTTCTTCAATTCTTGATTCCTCTTCTTAGACATACAATTATACTAAGACTCACTTAATGGATCAATTGAGATATGGTTCTTAATCATTAAGACCTATCATAAAGCATAAAATGTACTCTCCCTTCTTCTTAGAATGGAGAAACTTTTATCTTTCTGCCTACTTGATTCTTCTTATTCGTTCTGCTATTGATCTAAACCCTTTAATCAATTCAGAATTACACTTAATCATGTAAGTATAATCATATTTACTAAACCTTTAGTAAATCATGACGAATATCATTTTTACTCTTATGGTGGACTTGATCAACACGCAACATTGTGTGCCCGATCTCTTAGTCCTTCACTTGACACCTTGTCAACGAATTAGTCTAATTTCCATATATGAAATTTCTCATTCATCGTGCATCCACGTTGCATGATTCCAAGTTTCTGTCCAATTGAAACTTGGGCGATGAGAAACTCTCCCTATTTGGTAAATTCTCGACATTCCATAAATAACATAATAAGAACCAAATCCATTATTGCTAATAATAGAAACATTTCAACATCAATCTTTTCATACACGCCATTGTAAGGATAAATAAATAAAATTTAAAATCAAAATTTATTTTATTGCGGAAAAATTTGTCCTTACAATGCAACTCATTGAAAAACTTATGCTAATACATCTTTTTTGCAATCTAATTCTAACTCTAAGTAGTAGCTCAAGAATCTAATCTTCGAGAAATGCGATCGAAATCCATTCCTTCACGGTTAGATTCTGCTCACTTCTTCCATTAAGCTTCCTTTCTTTTCTTCGATCCTATAAAACATCAATTGTAATCTTATCACATTATGTATTAAGAATCTAGAATAGAAGCTTAAAAGAGTTAGTTAATGGATTTTACCTAGATTAGAGCTATGCATTTCGACTCTCCCATCTCTTAGATCTCTTAGGTAAATGGGGCAGCTTCGTCTCCAATGCCCCTTCTCTTGGCAATAAAAGCAAATTGACTCTTTTGGAACAACACATGGAACTACTTCAAACATTGCCTTTCTCTTATGATCAAACTTTTCGATCATTGCATGTCTTTCATTGCCATTGTCTATATCCATAGAGGTCTTGAAGGCAGATTCACCAATCAACTTTTCTTTTCTATTGCGCCAAATCATTGCTGATTCGGCAGCAATGAGCATATAGGTGAGATCTATAAGGGTCACGTCGTAGTTCATCATATAGTACTCTCTTACGAACTCACTATATGAGTTGGGAAGTGACTGAAGAACCCAATCAACAGCCATTTCCTCACAGACAACGGATCCCAACATTCTTAACCTATCAATGTATGACTTCATCCCTAGGACGTGTGCACACACCGACTTTCCTTCTTTATGTTTACTTGCCAAAAGGGCTTGAGTGATCTTGAACTTTTCAAGCCTTTGAACTTGTGGGTTAGGGAGAATAATTGGAGGAGGTAGAGGAAGTGAAGCATGATTTCTTGTTCCTTGATCGAATCGTGGAATATCATCTTCATGTGGAATGCTTGTTCCACGGGATTTGAGAAGACCATAGTTGTCGAACTTTGACATCTACAAAACGGGAGAAAAATGAATTCAAGTTAGTAGATAGATTGAGTCTTTAGTAAATCACCCAAATGAAATACTAAGTCTAGGACCCAACACAATATTCTACAACTCGGGAGAGGGATGCCGTAACCCTAATTGCAGAATATTTGAAGGTAAGTGAATGACGATTCACTAATTCCCACCATGAAAAACGAAAAAGAAATTTAAGTTTTAAATCTATGAAAACTCCTAGATCCTTTGAGATTCATTGAACTTTCAATGGCATGTTTAAATCTCGATATGCCCCTCTAGTTTGTGACTGGGATACCGAGCATCACAAAGCGGGTGTGAATAACCATGCAAACTACATGGTGCCCTCACATGTTGCAGTCACTTATTCGATGTGCCGGTAAACCACACACGCTCCACCGAACTATGACAAACATTGAGTCACCCTTTGCTACCATTGCTTAGAACCATTTAGTGCGCCGGTAAACCACACACGCTCCACTAACGTCTTTGGAAGGGCACAAAGTGTAATTTCATGGAATTGCATCAATTCACTTTTGCCTAAGTAACTAAGATTGGGAATTTTATAAAACATTTAGTTACTTTAATAATTCATTATACTTATAATGGAAGGTTTCGTCCTATCCTACCCGTTCGGCTAACGACCCTCCACTAGTCAAGAGTGCGGTGGGTAAGAGTGGATACCCATTCAATCGCCATTTTATAGGCAATTTCCTTAACCACCCCTTATAGACCAGCTTCGAGAATGAGGCCTACTATTGGTAAGACTGACTTTTACTCATACATATATATAATGTTAGACTTTTAATGTTATATATAGTATAGGGTGTATTTTATACTTTCAAAAATACTAGGTGGTCTAATTTAACAATTATACTTTTAATTCAATTAAATTGTAAACCTAAACTTTTATGGATTTACTAAACCTCTTTTAATTATACACCTTAATTAATTAATAAAACCATAAGGGTGTGATGTGAACTTTTTCAAAACAATACTAGAGTTTTAGAATTTAACATTCCTAATTAAACTTTTAATCAACTTTTAAATTCCAAAACTTGAGGGCAAGTTTTGAAACATTTCAACACATTAGGGTTTAGAATTTAAATATGCATCAAAATTAAACTATTTAATCAAAATTTAAATTCCAAAACTTGAGGGCAAGTTTTGAAACCATTTTCAAAACATTAGGGTTTCAACTATTTAAATTTCAAAACAACAAAACTTTTGGGGTTCAAATTTAAACTATAAAACCTAAAGGGCCAAATATGAAACTTTTCACAACAACAAGGATCAAATAAAAAATAATTCAAATTAACATTTAATCACATAATTATCCATATTTGATGATTTCTTGCAAAATAATTTATCAATTTACTTAAAATAATTAATCAATTATCTTATAAGGAAACAATTATCTTATTAATTGATAAATATCTTCAATTAGATTAAAAATATAGTCAAATATATCATATAATCGGATTAATATTAATCTAACATGATAAGGTAATTATCCCAATGCAAAAACAGCAAGAAATCCCGAGATAAGCACTATCTGACGCACCGACTCGCCGAGTCACCCTCTGGAACTCGCTGAGTAGGGCTGACTTGCCGAGTCCAAGAGTGACTCGCCGATTCAGGTCGAACAGTGAGGCCAAAACACGATTTTCAGTTACATCAAGCATCAATACAATAGAAACCAATCATGGCTCTGATACCACTGATGGGTTTTGGTCATAAGACATCCTATGTGCTCATACAAACCCTAAAGCTTGGATCTAGGTTTCTCTATTGTACATACTTTGAATCCAAGACTTTGAACCCTAATTCTAGCATATGGAAATCAGAATTCACATGTAATTAGGTTTAAGAACATACCTTGATTGTTATATAGCAATAACAATCCAATTCCTCCTTGAATTGACCTTGGAAAGCTGAGAGTCACTTCTCTAATGGCTTACAAACACCATAAGCAAGTGGAAAAGGTATAAAGAGAGAGGAGGGAGGTTAGAATTCGTCCTTAGGACCTCTTGGGAAGGCTTAGACGAATTCCTAAGCCCTAGGGGGTTTATATAGGTGTAAAGATTAAGGTTTTAGTCCTTATCCTTATCTAGTTGCTTGTCCACCAAGCAACCATAAGATAAGTCCTAGAAACCCTTATCCTAGTCGAATTCTAAGGGATTTACACCTCAAATTCGTTCACCATATATATAAGATAATCCTTACCTTATTTTGTAACTATCACATAATTACAATTCAACCCCTCTAGTTTAATTAATTACACTTGATCACAAAATTAATTCTTAATTAATTATTGACCAATATTAATTAAACAAATATGATTTCTTCTTTAATATATTATTCTTATAACATATTAATAAATCATAATAACCTCTCTCTCTTTATTTATTTCTCCAATCAAGTTGCTTTGGTGAAGGCAACCCAAAAGGACCATGCACCATCGGGTCAAGTACATACCAAAATAGTTATGGACTTAGACACTAATCCAACAAAACACCCCTAAGGGCTTACTCTTGAAGAGTAAACTCCTTATCTATGCCCTACACATCCTTAGATACTACCCGGATCACTCGTAACACTTGATATGAAGTGTTTTCATGCCTTGGAGTGTATATTCTTATCTAATTAGCAGTTCAAAGTCTAATTAGATACAATTATGTATCTATTCATATTACATAGGACCCTCGCGTGCACTCAAGCCCCGAACTGACACTTTGCATCCAACCAACACATTTCTCGTCCAGTGAGTTCATACCCCTACACCTTTTTCTGTGTTTTCAATGTTTTCAGGGGAGGAATACAAGCAAAAGTACAAGAATATCTTGTACTCAAACTTATTATTTCATTTGAATTGTTTCATTTTTTGTATGCTTTTAACAATTGAAATCGTATTAACCAACCGTTTGACTTGCAGAGTTAGTTTTCAAACTGGTTGAAAATCTTATTTCATAGTGTTATATTGTATATTTCGCAAATGATTTTCAAACTTCATTATAGTTAAAAGTCATTAAACTTAGAACTTTAGATACGTCCTCGGTAACACTCCACAGAGATACGCGACTGGAGGACCCCCTTTGTAACTAGAACTTAAAACAGGATTTTCCGCATTATTACTTGTAAATTTGTTAATCTTAATAATTGGAGACACGTCCTCGGCAACACTCCACAGAGATATGCGAGTGGAGGACCGCCCCTATAACCAGAATCTCCTGGAGGGAGAACGTGACTTGAGTGTATAGATCTATACGGGGCTGACTACTCCGCACCTGGCTGCCAGCTATAGTCGAACCGATAGGTTCAAGGGTGACGAAATTCATAAAATGATATTGGAGTTCTTATTGCCATATCTAGTCTACCGTATGGTTATGGAACTTGCAAGTTAGATAACAGAGATTTACTTGTTGGTAATAATGAATTTAGTAATCTAATAACCTTAGGAATTAGTTTACTTTCCACACAATAGTTTTATATACGTGTTAAAACTAACATACATTTCAAGGATAACCAGGCTTTTAGGAAACTTCACACAAACACTTTAAGTATGGTAGATACTTGTACATTACATTCAGATTCGATAACCAACCACAAACTTTTAAGGAAAATAAGGGTTTTTCCTGGGATAATTGAACTTGTTCTTAACTAGATTGTGTAACAAATGGATAACTAAACTTTACTCATAAGAAAATATGGGATTTTCATGGATAACACTTTTTCAGAAAACCAAAGGAAACTCGTTCATTTTCAGAAACAAACCACTTATGAACTCACCAGCTTTATGCTGATACTTTTAAAACTGCTTGTATTCTAAGGTTCTCCTAAGACAGGTATCCCGCGTTCTTTTGAAGAAAACGGAGCATATGGAAGTCACGTCTTTACTTTTGATTAAACTAATGTATCTATAAAACATGTATTATGTAATGACTCTATGTAATGTAATGTTTTGTGTTTACTATGCTTACTATGTACATTGGTTGTGATACTTTACATGATGTCCTCCGCCCCGGAACGTTTCCGCCATCGGTTTCGGGGTGTGACATATTGGTATCAGAGCCCTTGTTTATAATGAACTAAGTATACCAAACCTTACATGGTATAAGACTATAAACACTAAGGGCCTGAAGTGCTCTGAACTAAAAGTATACTTTAAAATATAAGTATTTTTCAAAAGTGTACAAGAATACCTAAACGTCAAATATCGTAACCTCGAGTAGAACAAAACATAAGTAATTGGGTGTTGTATGCTACGGTTAAACCTGGGCAGTTATGTAGTCGTGTCTAGGGTTAATATAGCATGATCAGCTATATTCATTCGAGACACGGCCAACATGTGCTTGGGAGTGACTGTGGTATGTGGCATGCCTAAAACTTACCTAATACCCAAACAATGAGTCGTCGTTGCCGCGAAACATAAAATACTATAGGAGTATTTTAGTCAAAGCCGAATACGTTGTAGAAATTCATTCCAAGTGTTGCTACTTATTCTTTCTTTAGCGATAATTCCCTTGTTTTGGTAGTTTTCCTATATATTATCGCTTAGTAGAACACTTTATCTGTCATAATGAGATATCTCTCGTTTCATACCTCATTATTCAATTCAGAGGACTTACCATCCTCTCCTTCCTAATCATTCTAGATCAATATGCCTCCAAAGAAAGGACCTAGCTCAAGGAACAACAACTCTCCACCACCGTATCCTTCTCAATTTGACCCTGTCCTATTTCTGGCAGCTGTTACTGCCGCATTGACGATTATAATGGCGCTCATGAACCCTGACAGGTCCAGTGGACCAGGAAGTAACACATATCCCCAAAACCATGAAGATGATCAGGAGCACCAGAATGAGCGTAATGAGAGTAGAAAGGTTTTCTAGAAAAAGCGAAAGGGTCAGAGTTCACAAGGACCCTCCCAGAAGCACAAAACAGTGGACGTTCAAGCTGTTACTACTCCTGTCGATGCGTCTACAGCTCAACCACCTATCACTAGGTATGTTGTTAACCTCCATTGGTGCAACAAGTGCAATTATCACCATCGTATCCCCGGCCCATGTCGTTAAAAGCTCTGCAACAACTGTGGCAAGAAGGGCCACCTTGCGCCAAAGTGCAAAGCACCGGCTCAACCAACCAATCAAGCTTCTGGACCAAGTATCGATTAGGTCTGCTATGGTTGTGGCGAGGTCGGGCATTTCAATAGGAGCTGCCCCAAGGCAGCAACAGCTAGCAACGCTGGGATAGCTCTGGCTATAAAGCAGGAGGAGATAGTCACCGATCCCACCGTCATCACGGGTACATTTCTTCTCGACAATTCTTATACTCGCATCCTTTTCGAATATAGTGCCAAAAGAAGTTTTATTAGTCATTCATTCAAGCATCTTCTTAAACATAGTCCTCTTCTAGTAACCGAAACATTTACCATCGAGATGGCTAACGGTGAGAAAGAGAATGCTAACGATTTATTCATAGGCTATACCCTTACCCAGAAAGATCATTCTTTTCCCATTGACCTAATGCCAGTTTCCATAAAGAGCTTTAATGTTAGCATTGGCATGGATTGGTTGACTCGCAGTCATGCTGATATCCTTTGTTACGAAAAAGCCATATGTCTTAATCTCCCCTCTGGTCAGACTCTCATAATCTACGGCGATAAACTTAGTTCCAATCTTCGCATCATTTCTTGCATCAAAGCTCAAAAGCTTCTACGAAAGGAGTTTCATGCATTCCTATCTCATGTAATCAATGAGAAACAGGAAGTCAAAGACCTCGAGAGCATCCCTGAAGTCTGCAACTTTCCTGATGTCTTTCCCGAAGAGCTTCCAGAATTCCTCCCGAACGTCAAGTCAATTTTTGCATCGACCTAATTCTTGGAGCTACCCCCGTAGCCAAGTCCCCATATTACTTAGCTCCAACAGAAATGCAGGAGTTATCCAGCCAGCTCAGTGAGCTATTTAATAAAGGAATCATCAGACCGCGTTCCTCACCCTGGGGAGCCCCGGTATTGTTGTGAAGAAGAAAGATGGATTCTTTCGGATGTGCATAGACTACCGCGAGTTGAACAAATTGGCAGTCAAAAACCGATATCCTCTTCCATGAATAGACGACCTTTTCGACCAACTTCAAGGAGCCAATTGCTTCTCAAAGATAGACCTTAGATTAGGGTACCATCAGCTTCGAGTTCATGAGAATGATGTTTCCAAGACAACATTCAGGACTAGATATGGTCACTACGAGTACGTAGTGATGCCCTTCGGTCAAACCACTTTCCTTGGTCACGTAGTAAGCGAAGAAGGCATACCCATGGACCCATCCCAAAATCAAGGCGATAGAGAATTGGTCAGCACCAAAGACACCCACAAAAATCCGTCAATTCTTGGGTCTCACTAGATACTATCGCAGGTTCATCCATAATTTTTCCAGAATAGCCAAACCCTTAACTACTCTGACACAGAAAGACTTAAACATGAGGCAGTGGCGATGGGTAGAGATGTTCAGTGTTTATGAGTGGGAAATCTGCTACCATCCCTGCAAGGCCAATGTGGTAGTAGGTGCCCTGATCAGAAAGAAGAGTCCAAGCCGCAAGGTGAAGACATTAATGGTGACCATCCATTCCTACTTGTCTACTCAGATCCGAGAAGCCCAGTTGGAAGCCCTAAAACCAGAGAATGTGTTGAATGAAGCCTTGAGGGGAATGGATAAGAAACTTGAGATCAGAGGTGACGGAGTTTACTGTTTCGTGGATCGAATCTGGACCCTAAAGTTTGGAAGTTTAAGGGAAGTTGTTATGAACGAAGCTCACAGGACCAAATACTCTGTTCACCCAGGTTCGGGCAAGATGTACCTGGATCTCAAGAAACAATACTAGTGGGGAACCATGAAAGCCAAGATCGCTACCTTTGTGGGCAAGTGCCTGACTTGCGCCAGGTAAAGATCGAGTATCAGAAGCTCTCGGGTCTGCTCCAGCAGCCCGAGATACCTGAATGGAAATGGGAGATGATTACCATGAATTTCATCACCTAGTTACCCAGATCTCCGAATGGGTACGATACCATTTGGGTAATTGTCGATCGTTTGACAAAATCCACTCACTTCCTTCCGATCAAAGAATCATTGGAGATGGAAAGACTTACACAAACCTACTTTCAAGAGATAATCCAACTGCATGGTGTACCTGTGTCCATTATCTCCGATTGAGATAACGGGTTTACCTCATGGTTTTAGCAGTCTCTTCAGAAAGCTCTTGGAACTAAGCTGAACATGAGTGTAGCTTATCATCCTCAGACAAACGGACAGAGTGAGAGAACTATTCAGACCCTAGAAGACATGCTGGGAGCATGTGTCATCGATTTAGGAAAGTCGTAGGACACCCATTTACCCTTGATAGAGTTCTCTTATAACAACAGTTCCCATACCAGTATCAAGGCTGTCATGTTCGAAGCCCTCTACGATTGTAAGTATAGATCCCCTCTATGTTGGGCCGAGGTAGGGGACACACAGCTAGCCAAGAGTCAAGTCCCCGACAGTGCTCTCACTAGTACGAAAATCATCCATGAAACCACCGAGAAGATCATCTAAATCCGAGAATGACTGCAAGCGTCACAAGATAGACAGAAGAGTTACGCCGATAAACGACATAAACCTCTAGAATTCCAGGTAGAAGATTGTGTCCTGTTGAAGGTCTCACCCTGGAAAGGCAATATACATTTTTAAAGCGCGGAAAACTTAATCCGAGATACATAGAACCTTTCGAGATCCTTGCTAGGATCGATCCCATAGCCTAAAAACTCCAACTACCTTCGGAACTTAGTCAACATCCATCTTGTATTCCACGTCTATAATCTTAAAAAGTGTCGATCCGATGAAACCCTAGTAATCCCTTTGATGAGACCGAAATCAACGAAAGTCTAAACTTCATGGAAGAACCAATCGAAATCATAGATCGAGAGATTAAACATACGAAACAAAGCCGTATCCCAATAAGTGAAGGTTTGCTGGAATGCCAAGCGAGGACCCGAGTTCACTTGGGAGCGCGAAGACTCGATGAAACAAAAATATCCGCATCTCTTTTCAATTATATGATTCGTATCTTAATTCTAATTTTCCAGACGAAATTCCCTCTAACGGGGGGATAATGTGACAACCCATAATTTATTTCGTCACGGTAAACCATTTCCGTCAGTAAAACCGTTTGTATTTCAATTTTTCCGTTAACATTTTGGATTAGGTCATTAAAATTAAGACTTTTATTTTGACCTCATGAGTGTGCAAACCCATTAGAAACGCGTGAAAATACCCTCGTTATTTATTTAGAAAAATTTTAGTTACGACTAAGTCGTAATTACGACAATTAATCGGGTACGACCATAAGCCTCGTTTAATGTCAGTATCGGGTAGATTTACACCGAGCCACAAACTCAAGCCTTATATAAAGGATGAGTGAACTTCAATTTAGCTTTTTACCACCACCTCATAACTTTCTCTCTCTACTCTCTCTCTAAAACTCGACTTTGATCCAAAATCATCCATTTCAAGCTCCAATTTGGTAAGAAATTCATCCTAGCTCATAGTATAACATGTTTGGCTTTCAAATTCGTGTTTAAATCATGAAAGAGGACCAAGAACTTGTTTTTACAGTCTAGGAACCTCCCCAAACCGTTAACACCATTAAATGGGGTTTTGAAGCCCCAAAACCCTTCCAAACCACTTCTAGTGCTTAGATATGACTTAGGGCTTACAAGATTTGACTTAGAACATCAAAACCTTAACATTTGAGGGGTAAACATGAGTTTACAGCCCAAGAACATGCTTGGACTGTAAACCCTCATTCATAAACCATAAACACCTTTAAGGTGTAAAATTGCCCCTTAAACACCTCCACAAGCTTCCATGAGTGCATAAAACCTTATATTCCTTCATGAGATGCACCAAAACATACACAAATGAGTCACATTTGAGTTTATGATTTTGTAAGGTCTCCTAAAACCGTAAACACTCCTTCTTAGACCACAAACACCTCCAGAGGGTGTTAAAGTGCCCTTAACACCTTGTATGGCTTAGAATTGGACCTAGAACTTTGTATGCTTAACCTACAACCACTAAAACACATGATTCATGGACAAACATGAGTTCACGGCCGTAAACTTATGTGTTTAAGGTAGTAAACTCACCAAGAACACCTTCATAGACCGTAAACTCCTTTTCCAAGGTCAATTCAAGTCCTGATCACTTCCTAAGCCATGGAATCAACCCTAGAACCTTCCTTTGTGCATTGTAAGACCTTTAAGTATCCAAGAACACACTACCCATGAGTTTACGATCGTAAACTCATGGGGATATGGTCTTTGGACCGTAAACACCCCTAAGGGATTACTCTTGAAGAGTAAACTCCTTATCTAGGCCCTACACATCCTTAGATACTACTCGGATCACTCGTAACACTTGATATGAAGTGTTTTCGCGCCTCGGAGTGTATATTCTTATCTAATTAGCAGTTCAAAGTATAATTAGATACAATTATGTATCTCTTCATATTACATAGGAACCTCGCGTGCACTTAAGCCCCAAACCGACACTTAGCATCTAACCGACACATTTCTTGTCCGGTGAGTTCATACCGCTACACCTTTTTCCGTGTTTTCAATGTTTTCAGGGGGGAATACAAGCAAAAGTACAAGAATATCTTGTACTCAAACTTATTATTTCATTTGAATTGATTCATTTTCTGTATGCTTTTAACAATTGAAATCCTATTAACCAATCGTTTGAGTTGCAGTGTTAGTTTTCAAACTGATTGCAAATCTTATTACATAGTGTTATATTGTATATTTCGCAAATGATTTTCCACTTCATTATTGTTAAAAGTCATTAAACTTAGAACTTTAGATATGTCCTCGGTAACACTCCACAGAGATACGCGAGTGGAGGACCCCCTTTGTAACTAGAACTTAAAACAGGATATTCCGCATTATTACTTGCAAATTTGTTAATCTTAATAATTGGAGACACGTCCTCGGCAACACTCCACAGAGATACACGAGTGGAGGACCGCCCCTGTAACTAGAATCTCCTGGAGGGAGAACGTGACTTGAGTGTATAGATCTATATGAGGCTGACTAAAATGAGACCAAGAAGCTTTATTACACAAAAGTTCTTTAAAGACCCTTTTTATCGCGGAATTAGACCTGCTATTAACGTCGGCTTATCTGTCAGACAGTTAAGGGCAATTCCTACGCCCCTCATCGGTCTGAATCCCCACCCCCGCATAACAGTTACTATATTTTTCAAGAAAAACTGAAAAAACGCTTCACTTCCTGACCTTACCCCGCACCTGGCTGCTAGCTACAGTCGAACCGAAAGGTTCAAGGGTGACGAAAGTCATAAAATGATACTGGACTTCTTATTGCCATATCTAGTCTATCGTATGGTTATGGAACTCGCAATTTAGATAACAGAGATTTACTTGTTGGTAGTAATGAATTTAGTAAGGTAATAACCTTAAGAATTAGTTTACTTTCCACACAATAGAGTTATATACATGTTAAAACTAACATACATTTCAAGGATAACCAGGCTTTCAGGAAACTTCACACAAACACTTTAAGTATGGTAGATACTTGTACATTACATTCAGATTCGATAACCAACCACAAACTTTTAAGGAAAATAAGGGTTTTTCCTGTGATAACTGAACTTGTTCTTAACCAGATTGTCTAACAAATGGATAACTAAACTTTACTTATAAGAAAATATGTGATTTTCTTGGATAACACTTTTTCAGAAAACCAAAGGAAACCTCTTCATTTTCATAAACAAACCACTTATGAACTCACCAGCTTTACGCTGATATTTTTAAAACTACTTGTATTCTCAGGTTCTCCTTAGACAGGTATCCCGCGTTCTTTTGTAGAAGACAGAGCATATGGAAATCACGTCTTTACTTTTGATTAAACTAATGTATCTATAAAACATGTATTATGTAATGATTCTATGTAATGTAATATTTTGTGTTTACTATGCTTACTATGTAGATTGGTTGTGATACTTTACATGACGTCCTCCGCCCCGGAACGTTTCCGCCATCGGTTTCAGGGTGTGACATTCACACACCCAACACACCACTACTTTTAAAAAATGTTCTTTATGTTCCCTCCTTATCACAAAACATCATCTCTATCTCTCGCTTATGTCTTGATAATAATTTTCTAATAGAATTTTATTCTTTTGCTTTTGTCATTACGGATTTGGCATCCAAACTTCCTCTCCTCCAGGGAACAACAACTAAAGGGATGTATGAACTTCGATCAGCTCCTTCACCCACCATCTTCATAACGCATCGTTCCAATCCCTCCATGTGGCACCATCGATTAGGCCACCCACAAAATTAAGTATTCAAGCAATTTTCTTCCTCTCTTTCTTTTGATTCAAGTTCTGTTGACAATTGTAACTCATGTCGGATTAATAAAAGTCATTGTTTACCATTCCACGAATCCTCTCTTACATCTAATGCACCATTAGAACTTATTTTTTCAGATGTTTGGTGTTCTCTAGTTGAATCCTTTGATCATTTCAAATACTACATTATATTTGTTGATCATTTCACTATATATATATATATATATATATATAGCTTTATCCTATGAAATGGAAATCTGAATCACTTTCCATATTCACTCGCTTTCAGCTCCTAGTTGAAAATTATTTCAACACAAAGATAAAACAACTCTTCTCTGATAATGGCGGTGAATATATAAAACTTGCCACCCACCTTGCATCATCAGGTATCTCTCATCTCACATCTCCACCCCACACACCTCAACACAATGGCTATGTTGAACGACAACATTGATATATTGTCGAAACAGGCCTAGCCTTACTTTCTCACTCCAAAATACTAGTCACCTTCTGGCCATTTGCATTCAACACAACGGCTTACCTCATAAATCGTCTACCTACCTCCACTCTACATAATCTCTCCCCATTCCGATGTCTCTTCCAAAAAGAACCAAACTACCTCAAACTAAAAAGCTTCGGATGTTTATGTTACCCATGGCTCAGACCCTATTCCCCTCACAAACTCCATCCAAAATCTACACCTTGTATCTTCGTTGGTTATACACCCACCCAAAGCGCATACTATACATATGACCCTAGCTCTTCTAAAGTTTACACATCTAGACATGTTATCTTCATAGAAAATGAATTCCCTTTCACCAAACTCACAAACACCTCACCCTCTCACTCACCAGTGAATCTTGATGACTGGGTTCCTCTTTCTCTTCCAATTCTCACCTCATCTACTCATTACCCACCATCACATACAGACCACACAACATCCTTCACTTCCACCTCCAGCCCTCTTTCCTCTCCTACACCAAACAAAAATATAAACCTCATTCCATCTCCCATCTATGATATCCATTCTCCCAACTCATCTCCTCCAGCTACAAGAATGAACACTAGACCAAACCCTAAACCAAACACACGTTATTTGAACTCTGATTTCAAATTTTATATTGCTTCTCCCTCTTATCCAATAGAACCTACCACAATCACTCAAGCCCTTAAACATCCAGCATGGCGCCAAGCCATGCAAGAAGAGTTTGATGCCCTGAAACGCAACAACACTTGGTCTCTCATACCTTCTTCTCAAGCACAAAACCTTGTTGGATGCAAGTGGGTATACCGAACCAAATATACACCAGATGGATCCATTGAATGCCTAATAGCATGCCTAGTTGCAAAGGGTTTTCATCAACACCCCGGTATTGAGTACAAAGAAACTTTCAGTCCTGTTCTAAAACCAGCCACCCTACAACTTGTTCTCTCTTTGGCAATCTCACATGATTGGTCCATAAGGCAACTAGACATAAACAATGCCTTCTTGCAAGGAAACCTCCATGAAGATGTTTACATTTCTCAACCCCCAGGATTTGTCCATTCCTCATTTCCAAACCATGTTCGCAAGCTAAACAAAGCTCTATATGGTCTCCGTCAAGCATCTAGAGCTTGGTATAATGAACTCAAATCTTACCTAAAATCTCATGGCTTTAAAGCTGCAATCTCTAACCCATCTCTCTTTATTCTTCACCATAATTCCTTACTCATCCTAGTTCTTGCTTATGTATATGATATCATTGTCACAGGACCCTCTCCCACACATCTCTCACAATTTATTACTAATCTTGCTAATAAATTCTCTCTCAAAGATTTGGGTCCCTGATCTTATTTTTTAGGGATCGAAGTAATTCCTAACTCCACTGGTATTCTTCTATCTCAAAGGAAATACATCATTGACATCATTACTAGAGCCAAAATGAGTGATTGTAAAACCGTTTCAACACCAATGACTAGTTTTGAACCTCTAACCTTGACAGGTGGTACACCTCATTCATCACTAACTGAATATCGTGCCTTAGTTGGTGCTTTGCAATACTTATCCTTAACTAGACCAGATATATCTTTCACAGTTAATCGCCTGTCTCAATTTATGCATGCACCCACTTCCTTACACTGGAAAGCTTTGAAGCGATTACTAAGATATCTACATGGCACTTTACACCATGGTATACTCCTAAAACGCAACTAACCACTCACTCTCCATGCATTCACTGACGCTAACTGGGCTGGTGACAAAGACAACTACAGAAGTACAACCGAATACATTGTCTACCTCGGCTCAAATCCTATCTCATGGAGTTCAAAACGACAAAGTACTCTTGCTAGATATTCCACCGAAGCTGAATTTAGAGCAGTTGCATCTACAACAACTGAAGTTCAATGGCTTACATCATTACTCAGTGAACTTGGATATCAATCTGCAACTACACCAGTCATTTATTGTGACAATATAAGTGCCACCTCCAACTCAGCAAACCCAGTTTTCCATTCACGAATGAAGCATCTTTCCTTAGACATCAATTTTGTACGCGAAAAGGTCCAGCAAGGTTCACTCAGAGTTCAACACATCGCTGGAGATGATCAACTCGCCGATGCTCTAACCAAATCTCTTCCAAGACCACGTTTTCACTACTTACTATCCAAGATTGGTCTCATCTCCGGATCGTCCATCTTGCGGGGGCATATTAAGCCATAACAGGGACTACACCTTATTTACCCACATGTATTTTTACCTTGTCAAATGTTGTTATACTTTCCGTGTATATCGCAATTAGTTAGGTTTAACTTGTTATAAGTACCTGCTGTATGTTGCTCTGTAAATATACAATAACATAAAAAGAATTTCCATCTCGCCCTTTCTTCTTCTTCTCTGTATTCTTAATATGGAATAGCTAAAAGGATGAACATAATATTGAATTCGAGGACAAAGAGTTTGTGACTATATTCATGTCTGCCAAAGATGTTTTGGGAAGGTTCAGTTACCACTTGGAAGTTACCACTTGGAATGAGCATTTGTACAGACCACACTACACATAGGTACATATTCTATGGGTATAACTTTTGGTTGGAATGTCTATTTAGATTTAAAATTTAATTCTTTTTATTGTTCTAGTTAGATAAAAAAAAGTTATGATTGCTTATATAAAAAATATATAAAAAATAATGATAAGGTGAAAACAATTAGCTTTGATATCCTGACTTCGGAGGACCGTAAGTCATTAAATATAAAGTCAAAAACGACAAAATTATTATGTAAAATCATATACAAACTCTAAACTACACTTTGAAAAATGTCGCATGCTAAAACGACTTCAAACGAATGAGATATGAATGTTTTATAATTTTTACATAATAAAAAATACAAAAAATATTTGAAAAAACAGAAAAATTCCAGCTTTGATATTCTGACTTCAAGGGATTGTAAGTCATTGAATATAAAACCAAAAACGAAAAATTATTGTCTAAAATCATGTAAAAACTGTAAACTACATACTAGAAAAATCTACATGCCAATCCGACTTAAAAAAAATGATATTTTCATTTTTTTTTTAAATTTTCATAGAATACAATATACACACACAAAAAAAGTTGAATGAGATTTGATCTTTTAAAATTTCAGTCAAAACAGGTTTTTTACACGGACCCAGATGAACAAATTTTGTTTTGTATCCAGACCTTTTTCTCACAATACAACGAATTCCGAACCAACCCTAATCTAATAAATCGTACGTGTCCGTGCCGAGTGCCTAAGTTCCCTGTCTAGTCTGGTCCGTAGGTCCAAATGCTCACCCTAGTTAGCATAGTAGCTTACTTAGTCAACCATGGACCCTTAATCACATATGGTTCAAGATTCTAAAGGACGAATGAGAAGACCAATATTTATCTTTGACATACTTGAAAGTTTAAATCGTATCTATTATATAATATTAGGATCAAGGTTAATAATAAAGAGTAGACAGAGGAAAAGGCGACAAAGTGTATCTTGATTAGGTATTAGTTGGATGTTATAAGATATGATTTCTTGGGATGATTAGATATAATTATCATGAGAAGCGGGTATATCATGTTCACAGAGAATGTCCTCTATAAAGTTACGGTTGGAGAAAATCTTGAAGGAAAGTAGAAACCAGACGGGAAATATTAATTTCTATTCAATTCAATTACGGAGAATGACACTACATGACCTGTCTGTACTCTAGAGATATGTGAAAGTTTTAGGAAGAAATAGAAGCTACGATGAGTATGAGGAATTTGGAGATAGTGGGAGCATAGACGATAACTGATTTTAGAGAGTGAAGCGATGAATGAGGCAAAACTGATACCCCAACTAGCATAAGATCTACTATAGAAAGAGGAACTCCAATTAGATATTCTCCAAAAACAGTTTACATGTCGAATGTGGAGACAAATTATTATCTAAAGGCCTTGAGCATGAAAGATTCCATATAGTGGAAGAGTAATGGTGGATGAGTAAAGCTCACTTGAAAATAACCAAATTTTGTCCTCCGTCAATCTACAAACAGAGAATGAATGACTACAAAAGATGTGGGTACTGAAGTTCAAAGACGATGATGGACATGATAAAGAAGGACAAGGACAAATTAGTGATCTTTGGTAATGTGCTTCAAAAGGTCTATATTAAGAGCAACAAGATGTAAAGATTGCATTCCTGCATTGAGACCTTGATGAAGATATATACATGGTACAACAAAAAGGTTTTCAGATAGCTAGTATAGAAAGCATGATGGGCAAGTTAAAGAAAAATCTATATGGATGGAAGCAAGCTCAAAGGTAATGGTACTTTATTTTTTATAGTATTATGTACATAAATTACTATGTGAGTTGTTAGACGGTTCTTTGTTGCTTCCTAAAGAAGTTTAGTTCCTCGTATATCATCCTTAGATTGAGTGTTGATGACATTTTGTTAGCTGGATCAAGCATACATGAGATCGGCAAATTGAAGTAGTAGTATTTCAAATAGCTCAAGATAAAGGACTTAGAAGCTACCGAAAATATTTTATCCATGAGACTAGTCAGAGGCAGCTGCTGGTATTCTAAAGCGCACCTAACAAAAGTGTATCAGGAAAGTCATGGCGAAATTATACATGAAAAATATTAAGGCCAAAAGCACACGTTTGAGGAGTCTTCTGATATTCTCAAAGAAGGAATCCCAAAGAAGTATCCAAATAAATAAGAAATGAATAAAATTCCTTATGTCACAACAATTGGTAGTTTGATGTTTATTATGGTACATACTATGCCATATGTTACTCTTGTAGTGAGATTTATTAGTTGATTTATGTCAAATCTAGGAAAGAAGCATCGGGAAGGAGTCAAGTGGTTTCTATGCTAGTTGAAAGGCACTCTCCTGGTTGCTTTATATTTCAATAAAAAGAACACAAATGTAGATTTTGGGAGGTTGGGTAGATTCAAAGAAAATAACACGATTTATGGGTTCACTATTGTGGGTACATCCACCAATTGGATGTCCAAATTACAAAAGATTGTTGCTTTGTAATTCATAAAAGTATAATATATGGCAATTATAGAAGCTGCCACATAGCTTATGTGGTTGAAGAACTCCGAATCAGAGTTTGGCAAGAAACAATATAACTATGTCCTACATTGTAATAAACAAAATGCAGTGAACATGGAGAAGAATCTAGAGTGTCGTAGCATTCTGATAACCAAAGTGCAGTTTACTGGAGTAGTTAGTTTTGTAGAAATGCCAAGGCCATTGAAAGTTTTTTTTCGAAAAAACTAAATGGTAAAACTCAACATGTCATTTTTATTTTTTTTAACTGCGACATAATCAAATAAATCTAAAATTTCGTTTAGTAATAATGGTCTGATTAATAAAAAAAAACATCAAATGGCGTCGTTCCATTAGAAAATTTTAAATATCACTTTGGTTGCTACGGTTACAAAAATATAGTAACATTTATGTAATTTGTCCACTATTTTATTATTCAATCTCAAAATACATGCACCCATTATTTGTTTGAGTTTCTTACCATTTGGCAACGGTCACTCTTGTAATTAATTCAAATTGAAATAAGACTATGAAGAATATGACAGTTTTGTAATGGTCTAAAAACTACATATTTATAGTAACAAATTTCTCGGTTAATCTGCATACTTTTGCCATTACACTCCTCCCCTCCCCTCTTGTATTCATTATCTTCAATGTATACTCTTTCACTTTCTAATTTGTTCTCTTTATCATCAATTTTGTAATTTGTTCAAGTAGTTTCTCTTTGCTTAGATGTAGCTTTGTTGATGATTACTTAATTCAAGACAACTTGTTGACAACCACATGATTGTATCATATAGCCTCCAGACGTATAAATCCATTTAAGCTCTTCTGAGCTTATTTGATTTCCTTGTTCAGAAAGAAAAAAAAATGTATTTGGCTACTTCATGTGTAGTCTTTCAACATTTATTGCAATTGACATAACTTGGATCAACAAATCCTGCATTGAGGAAGGGAATTGAATTTGCCAGGGCTCAGAAACTCTCTAAAGAAATTGGTGAGTATAGTTATCTTGTATAGTCATCCCCATGATAACCTTAAGCTACTCGAAATTTTTTGGTATTAGGATCGATTGAAATGCCAAAGCCGACCATAATCTGATTCTAGATTTTGATTCTGATTACATGGCTCATGATTCCTATTCTTTCTGTACAAAGTTAGGGATCTTCTTACTGTAAATGTAACACCCAAAATCAGGAAGCCAAGAAAGGAAAGAAAACCCAAGTCAAAGGGTGAACTCGTCGAGTCCAGGGAGGAACTCGGCGAGTCCGAGCGGGATCCGGGTCAAGGAGTAAGTGATCGACTCGGCGAGTCGGCTAAGGGGACTCGGCGAGTCTAGTCTGAACGAGGAAAACCCTAATCCCGGGAGTTGTATCCTATATAAAGGGTGTTATGTCCCTCCCTCAGCCTCCATATCATCCTAGAGAACCTGTAAACCCTAGATTTCGTGTGAGCTTCCATCATTTGAGAGAATAACTTTGGAGGAAGGAAACTTTGGAAAGAAACTTGAAGATCAAGAAGGTTGCTTCAAAGGGGAGGTATAGATCCGAGATCTACTTCAGTTTGTGTTCATCTTGGAGGTAATAAGCTGCTATCTTCCCTCCTTTGCATCTAGATCTACTTTTGTTATGAGATTTGGGGGTTTTATGGTTGTTTGAAATCTAATTCGAGTTTGGGGCTTAGGTATGTTGTTGCCACTTTAGATCTAGTGTTGGGATGGTCCAATATGTCGTAAAGCATCAGAAGATGAGTAGTTGGTGAAGCGCTTTTGTCCCTAAACCTAGCCCTAGAGTGTTTTGAGCCTAGATCTCTTTAGTTATACGTAAAGTTTGCAACTTTACGTGCGGATTGAGCTTTGGAAGTATGGATCTATGATTTGGAGCCCCTGCATGGCTCAAAAACCCACTGTATGGATTAAGAATTGGAGCGACTCGGCGAGTCACATGGGTGGACTCAGCGAGTTGGTTGAAGTTGGGCAGGAACTCGGCGAGTTGGAAGAACAACTCAGCGAGTCTGTTGAAGATTGCCTTGGACTCGGCGAGTCTGTTCTTGGAATCGGCGAGTCAAGTTGCGAAACCCCAAACCCTTCGAGTTAAGACTCGGATCAGTAAGTTGAGTGGGGACACTGTGAGTTGGACAGGTCAAGACTCGGAAATTGGTAGACTCGGCGAGTCGAGTCGCGAATGGAAGGACTCTGAGCGTGTGAACTCGACGAGTCAGTAGGCAGACTCGGCGAGTAGGGTTGACCTGGAATGTTGACCTTTACCAGGACTTTACTTTGACTAGAGTTGACTTAGTTGACTTTCGGAGGACAGTTAGACTAAGTGTTGCATTGATATTGGTAGCTCGGGGAGCTAGTGGAGCAAGAGTTTAGAGAGTTATCGGGCAGCAGCTAGAGGGGTTATCAGCAAGTTCAGCAAGTGCAGGTGACTTTCCCTTTGTGTGAATTGGTCTAAGGCCACAATGCCGGCCCATGTAGTTATGAGTTGAAGACCCGGGGGTTAGCCCTAGGCACAGTATGCTAGTATGATATTCAGGATGAGGTCCATTGATAGCGGGCGGGTGCCCAAGGATTGGTTTATATGATAGTTTATACTTGTTGTCTGTGTGATACATTTATGTGTCTAGTAGGGAGGTGAGTGTGGGCGAGGTCCCGTATCTCACCAATAGCAGAGTGTGGATGGTGTTCCACATCTCATTAGCAACAGAACAGGGGCGAGGCCCAAGTTAGGGAAGGAGTGAGTGTGGGCTGGGCCCGTATCTCATTATTAGTAGGAGCGTGGACGGGGTTCCATGATTCATCGGTAGCAGGACAAGGGCGAGGCCCAGGATAGGCGAGGCCTTAGGAAAGGATCCATTAGTATATGTTTAGCTTATGTGTTGCGGTATGTTTATGTGCTACTATATGTTAGCGGGCGAGGCCCTGTGACAGGTGAGGCCTAAGTGAAACAGATATGTATCCGAGCGGGGCTCGAAGCCAGACGAGGCCTGGAGCGGCGGGGCCATTGTAGTGGGTGAGGTGCGAGGTAGGGGGCGAGGCCTAGAATAGCGGGTGTGGCCCAGTATGTGCAGTATGTGGTTATGCAGGGTATGTGGTAGGTTGGGAACTCACTAAGCTTCGTGCTTACGGTTTTCAGTTTTGGTTTCAGGTACTTCCGGTAGCGGACGGAAGAGCTCGGGGTGATCGCATGGCACACACCATTGATTAGACAGCCTGGGAATGTTTTACTCTTATAATGAACATATGTTTGGAAATTAATACTCTGATTATGTTTTGGATTGATGATTTTGCTTTAAGTAATGTTTCATTAAAAGAAATTTTTAGTCTTGAATTTTGGGACGTAACAGTAAATAACAATTTCATAAAAAGCAAGCTTACTTGAAATGTCTAAGCTTAAAATAGCAATCTTTCTTGCTCCTGATTCCGGACCCATACAAAAAGTACTCCCTGAGTAGAAAGTTTCACATATGGGTCCTCCAAGAACACCAATAGCTTCAACCATGGACACCCCATGCATGTACAAATTGAATAATTTTTTTGAGTACTGATCGTTATACATCTATTTTCTGTTTCAGGTAAAATCATTACCATCAAAAACATTATCTTCAGAGTTTGCTAACGCAACAGTAAATTGAAGTTTCTCACTGATTTCTGTATATATTTTATTAAACAAGAAAACACCTTACAGAAGTTAGGCTTTTCCATCAACTTTCTAAAGACTGAAGCAACTGCAGGTTCTAGATGAGTACCCTTCAAGTCTTTATCAAATATCTTGAAGTGAAGTATGCAGTACTCAACAAGTAATATGCTTTCTTCTGTTCCACGTTCAATATACTGCAAAAAGGGAACATTATATCAGCTTGAGCTGGATGCTTTCCAATACATTGTCAATGTGTCATGGTCAATTTGAAATTTATGTGTCGGATTTGATGTTAATGTTCAGAATTCACCGAGACGGATGGAAGAGGACGGATGCACAAATGACGATGTAATGATGTTTTATTATATGTTTTACCAGTGTAGAAATTATTTAGCTCTGACGAGTGACGATGTGTATTTGCTAATTGAAGTCTTCATTTAACAAATCCATTTTTTTCACCGTTTGTTATGACTTGAATTGGTAAGGCAATCATTAGAGGTATTTGAAGAAAAAGAAGAAGCACACCAGGTGATCGACAAAATGCCTATTTGAAACCTGGGTATTAAATGCCTATTTGAAATCTCGGTATTTTTGTAACTATAGCTTTCCCTACCAACGAATACCTGGACAATTTCATTGAGATCATCTTCTCACCGAAGCACCTCAAGAGCCTTTGTCATGATGTTCTGAACAACCAATAAACTTAACATACCTGAACAAAAAAGAAAAACAAAATACCCTCTAAAACAAGTACAACTGCCGGTGCCCAACTTAGTCCCACTCACATTGCGTATGTATGTAACAATAGCTTTGTTACTGTTTTTAGTAAATAGAGAAAAACGATGTAACTTAGGGCAATGTTTGCCAAAACTTTTTATGACTTTGAGATTATGGAGAATTTTAATTATTGAAAGATGATGCAATTTTTTAAAGCATTAAGATGAAATCAACCACCATAGACAAAGTTAAAATAAAATAAGTTACTTTAAGAACATCTATATAATAAAATAATTCAAATTCTATTTATGAGACAATATTAGAATTTTTGTATGGTTTTCTTTTTTGGTAAATTACACGAATGGTCCCTATGGTTTGGGGTAATCTGCGTATTTGGTCGCCAAGAGCTTTTTTTAACTCGGAAGGTCCCAAAGATATATTTTTGTTACGCGTTTAGTCCTTACCATACCTAAAAAGACTAAATTACCCTTCTTTATTTCTTTTTTTAATTTGTTTGTTATTTCTTTTTTATTTATTTATTAAAAATGTTTATTAATAAGATGGGACCACTTGTCTAATTACTGTTAAATGTATTGCATTTAATTATCCTTCCACTCATCTGATTTATCTCTTGCCGGAGTAAACTACCACCCTTATGCCACTGGAAGTCACCACCACCTCTAGACCAGACTAATTACCACCATATCTCCCACAAGAAAAAAAAATCTAAAAACCCAGATGAACCTCGATACCTCAATTTGTAGAATGAATCAGCGACACATTCCACCCATCAGATTCCGACACCACCCCTGTTTCCGGATGAGATATCCAATATAAGTCTCCGAGGGAAATTAGACCACTAATTGTGGACCTAAGCTTGGGTAATATGGAGTTGTGGAACGACTGGGAGAATATCAGAACTAAGAGAGTGGTTTAGAGGTTAAATGATTTTTGGAATGATCCGACGAGGCTGAACCCACAGTGACTAGTACTCCGTTAAATCTAGATCTCACGATTTTCCCAAAACCTAATGTTCAAAAACTGATTTCAAAAGACCATATCTGCGAAACTCTTCTTTGTGAGAAATCGATATTCAAAAACAACGCCTTTAATGATTTTCAAAACCCTTATATTTGAAACCCGATGAACAACGCCTTTCATGATTGTTAGAAACCCTTATCTTTGAGAAATCTATTCTCAAACCTGAATAAATGAAAGCGATCGTGTAATCATTTGTAGATGCATCTGGTTCATCGGTATTCCAAAACGTTTTTCGATTCGCCAACGTGATGCTCTGAGGAAACCAAATACCAACACCAGTTGTAGATGAGATTCTCATTGGCAAGAAGATCGTTTAATAATGTATGGAGTTCTCGAAGATGGAGATGAGGGAGATAAGGGTCGCCTATGAGGATACGGTCGCCGGCGAAGGAGGATTCCGACGTCTTTTGGTTTGGTGTCAAGGTGTCAAGTAGGGTGAAAAAAATAGAAAGGTCGAGATTTGGGAGACTGAAGTGACGATCGGAGGGTAAAGGTAAGGGGTGGGAGTGGGCCCCATCTTATCTAATAAATAATTTTTGATAAATAAATAACAAATAAAGAATAAAGAAATTGAAAAAGAAATAAAAAGGGTAATTTAGTCTTTTTAGGTCTCGTAAGGACCAAACGCGTAACAAAAATACATTTTAGGGACCTTCCGAGTTAAAAAAAGCTCTTAGGGACTAAACACGCATATTACCCCAAACCATAGGGACAATTCGTGTAATTTACCCTATCTTTTAATATATTAGGGAGTGTTTGATATGGTTTCTAATTGGTTACAAGTAGGTCCGGGAAAAAAAAACCAATTATACATGTTTAATATTTTTTTTAACTATTGGACTCGGTCCAAAGGGCTGACTCGGTCTGTGAGAAACACCTGATTCAGTTTTCTCTTCAAAACTGTAGAACCTACTCTTTCTTCCTTCTTCACTAGACATCACCCCACATAACGATTATGGATCAAACAAGCCCTTGAAGGTTTTTTCTTCTTCCTATTGGTCGAATGATTATTGTTAATTCTATGCTCATGTTTGGTTAAGTTATATAATCTTTATTTATGCGCAGAGGGGAAACCAATTAGGATTGAGCTCAGAAACGAGGATGTTGCTCTTCGCTTGAAGATAAACGAACTGTAGGTGTGTTTTCTAACCTTCAAAATCGATCTGATTTCTGTAGTTTTCTACTTGACTTCCTTCAATTTCATTCGGATTTACTCCAATTGTTTTCAATTCACACAAAAGGAATCATACTCATCTGATTTGTTGGTCATTTGATTTTAAAAATGTAAATCATTTGATTTTAAAAATCTGGTATTTTACTTGTTCATCCAATATTCTTGTTCTTGTTGTTTTCTCTACTCATCTGACTTATAAATGTTTGATTTCAATAGGTAAGTTCATACTTTTTATTTGGTGTTAAGTGTTTAGTATAATGCCACAATAAGTTTTTTTTAAGCCAAATAATGATGTAAATTTTAGATTGATTAATGCATACAATTTGCTATTTGATAGGATAATCGAACTTGATTAGTTATATAATACATTGCTTAAGTGTGATGTTGAGAGCCTTGACAATTTTGCCCTTACATTGAATTGATTCTTGTTGCTATTTAGAAGTGATACTATGTTTCTTAGATTGAAATTTTGTGTACATATTCATGATGTAATGTAATAAAATAAACGGTATCATAAAAGAATTATTATAAAAATGTTTTTTTGAGGGGTAATATAGTAAATTTTCATAGTCAGATGCCAAATCAGAAAACAAGTGTCAGTAAAAAGTTAACTCGATTATAACTTCCGACCAGTCAGCTCTATGGCTCTACCGTAGTAAGCAATTATCAAACGACCTCTTAGAGATTTTAATTGTTACTTACAAAACATATATGTAATAAAATAATTATAAATATATTTGTGATGAAATATTGCTGCATTAACCTGTCAATGAAATCAAAAATCAAAAACAGTTTTAAAATTTGCCTATATATGTAGTTTTATATACGTTCAATTATCAATTAAGTTGAAAATCATCAAAAATGCAAGAAACATAAGGATGGTCTCGTAGTCGTGTTGTAGGAATCATAGTCACAAGGAACATGGAACATGTTGAAATCTGGAAAAAAACGGAAACGAAGATCTATAATTTTTTGTTTTCGGTACGGAAGGGGTAGCGTCAATCGGAACGTGAATCTCATACGCGAAACGTTGTACCAAGTTAGTCCGGTACGAAGTACCATATATAAATGAAAAAATATACATTGTGATTAAGTAATGCGTAAAAGTGAAAATCATATTAAGTAAAACATAATTATTTCAAATTTCATAACTTCGAAAAAACATAGTTTGTTAATAGAATAGTAAAAAACACGAACATAACATGAAATTAAGCAACCTTTTGCCTTCCCATTCCCACCCACACTAGCATCATCTTCTTCTAAATTCTACCATTGCATGTCCTTGAATCTTGCACTTGGCCCTTCCAAATATGCATTTTTCAGATTCATATGCCATTTTTTGTGTGGGCCCATTTTGTAACTTATAGAAAAATGTGACTTTAGGGTAATATTCGAATGGATAAATACAAGTTTTTCAGCCCTTTTACTATTTAAGCAGTTTCCCTTAGCATTGTGTATGTGTAGTGTCCTGATTTTCACAATAAAATTTTAGATAAAAGCCATTTTCAAATTTCAACCATCCACAAAACTGTTGTTTCAAAACATAAACCAAAAGAGAAAATCAGAGTATCATAACAATACGGAATATTAAACATAAAAATTATTGATCAATGTGTACAATCCTGTGTTCACCTTCCCACGATCCTCAGAAATACCTGAAACGTTTAATCCACAACTGTAAGCCAAAGCTTAGTGAGTTCCCCAAAATATCACATATAACACAGATAACATATATAACAATAACATGTCCGCAACAATCGCGTGTCCAAATCAACCTACAACAACAGGTATGTATCAATCCTAGGTCCGTATCAACCCACAACAAAGCATGCAATATTTAATCAACAAGCAAGACCCTACTAGTCTAGAAAACAACCACGACATAACAACTATGCGATAAGTAATGCAGTAAGAAAACTCACCTCGAGGATAAAACGGATAACAAACACCACACATAAATACTAGTAGATCAGTTTCACACATCACCCAAAAATTAAATCAAAGGTCAACCTCAAGTATGACCTAAAACCCTAAAGTTTGACCCAAGGTCAAACTTAGTAAAAAAGTCAACAGGAAAATATTCTGGTCAATATGCGCGCCAAGCTTTCTGTGGATTCCCTGTGCCCATAAAAGGACAACACGATCGAGATCTTACGCTAAAACAAGGGCATTCAAGAAAACCCAAAAGCACGTTGTGCCATGGATAAGCACATCGCGTAGAGGTCTTTTTCACGTAGTGAAAAGACTTAATCTATTAAGTTTAAACCCCAAACTTCTAGATCTGATCCTTGACAATTTCTTAGTGAATAAAGTTTGAAACAATACTCATTAAGTCACTCCAATGAAGTAGGATCGAAACTTTTGTACTCTAAATGACCTAAATATCCCACATAACTTGCATAGCTTAGAGGACATGCACAAAACACCAACTTTCCAACTCAAAGAGGTCCATTAGACAAATCTAAGTGCTCAAAAGGAGCTGGAGTCGTCACAACTCCAAGCTCACCACCAAAAAGGGACCATAAGTGTATTTTTTGACAATAAGCAAGATCTAGCAAACTAAAAGGAATGATTCAAGCATTATACTCACAAAAGTACATAAATGAGGGAAATTTGTTAGATCTACACTTGAGCCTTTCTTCTATGTATCAAAATGAACACTTGATCATCAACATTTAACCAAAAAATAGAGAAATAAGCTTCCTAAATGATTCCAATGCTCAAAACAAGTTACAGACTACTAGGGTGTCGTAGGATCTCTCTAGGGGTTAATGGCGCTTAAATAGCCTCCAAAACCCTAAAAAGCTACTCATCCCATGGGCCTAAGCGCGTTGTGCCCGTAAGAAGCACACCGTGCTACTTGTGATTAATTCCTAATTTCTGTTTTCGGATTTCAACGAAATATTGTAATGAAATCCAGATTAAAATTACATACCATGAATAAGGATGTTACATAAGTATGTAAGAGTAGGTTCTATAGTTTCTTTTTGTCAACGAGCTTCTAATCGGCTGAGATAGAACTTTCTTTGGAACTTAGGCTAACTCCAAAGTTTTTGAACTATAACCTGACCACTAATCGATCTCAACTATGGTTATTTCATCTATTTGAGCTGCTGCCATTGAGTAAATCCATGTCTTCATGTGGAATGGTTGAAATTATTCAAACAACAACCACACTTATTTTAGACTTTCAGATATCCTTTTAAAAGATTCCATACAACCAAGTACCACTTCTTTGTCTAGATTAGGAGTTTTTTTTTGGTATTCCACATGGTGTACCTTCATTAGGTATGAGTTGGATGTTATGAGATATGATTTCTAGGATGATAAGACAGAATTGTCATGAGAAGAAGGGATATCATGTTTAAAGAGAATGTCCTCTATAAAGGTACGCTTGGAGAAAATATTGAAGAAAAGTAGAAACCACCCGAGAAATGTTAATTTCTATTCAATTCGATTACAAAGAATGACATTACATGACCTCTCTGTACTCTAGAGATATGTGAAAGTTTACTTGTCGAATATGAAGACAAAATAATATCTAAAGGCCTTGAGCATGATAGATTCCATATAGTGGAAGAGTAATGGTAGACGTGCTAAGCTCACTTGAAAATAATCAAAGTTGGTCTTTCGTCAAGCTACCAATAGGGAATGAAGGACTACAACAGATGTGGGTATTCAAGGTCAAAGACGAAGATGGACATGATCAAGAAGTACAAGGCCAAATTAGTGGTATTTGGTAAAATGCATCAAAAGGTCTATATTTAGAGCAACTACATGTAAAGTTTGCATTCTTTCATTGAGACATTGATGAAGATATATACATGGCACAAAAAAAAGGTTTTCATATATCTAGTAAAGAAGACATGATGGGCAAGTTAAAGAAAAATCTATATGGATTGAAGCAAGCTCAAATGTAATGGTACTTTAATTTTTATAGTACTATGTACATGAATTACTATGTGAGTTGTTAGATGGTTCTTTGTTGCTTCCTAAAGAAGTTTAGTTCCTCGTATATCATCCTTAAATTGAGTGTTGATGAAATGTTGTTAGCTGGATCAAGCATACATGAGATCGGAAAATTGAAGTAGTAGTATTTCAAATAGTTCAAGATAAAGGACTTAGGAGCTACCAAAGAGATATTATACATGAGAATAGTCAGAGGCAGTTGCTGGTATTCTAAAGCGTTCCCAACAAAAGTATATCAGGAAAGTCATGGAGAAATTATGCATGACAAATGTTAAGGCCAAAAGCACAGGTTTGGGGAGTCTTCTGATATTCTCAAAGAAGAAATGAATAAAGTTCCTTATGTCACAACAATTGGTAATTTGATGTATATTATGGTACATACTATGCCATATGTTACTCTTGTAGTGAGATTTATTAGTTGATTTATGTCAAATCTAGGAAAGAAGCATCGGGAAGGAGTCAAGTGGTTTCTATGCTAGTTGAAAGGCACTCTCCTGGTTACTTTATATTTCAATAAAAAAGAACACAAATGTAGATTTTGGGAGGTTGGGTAGATTCAAAGAAAATAACACAATTTATGGGTTCACTATTGTGGGTACATCCATCAGCCGGATGTCCAAATTACAAAAGATTGTTGCTCTATAATTCATAAAAGTATAATATATGGCAATTATAGAAGCTGCCACATAGCTTATATGGTTGAAGAACTCCGAATCAGAGTTTGGCAAGAAACAATATAACTATGTCCTACATTATAATAATCAAAATGCGCTGAACATGGAGAAGAATCTAGAGTGTCGTAGCATTCTAATAACCAAACTGCAGTTTACGTGTTCTGGAGTAGTTAGTTTTGTAGAAATGCCAAGGGCATTGAAAGGTTTTTTTGAAAAATGACTAAATGGTAAAACTCAACATGTCATTTTTATTTTTTTTAAGTGCGACATAATCAAATAAATCTAAAATTTCGTTGTTGATAGTAATAATGGTCTGATTAATAAAAAAAACAATAAATGGTGTCGTTCCATTAGAAGATTTTAAATATCACTTTGGTTGCTACGGTTACCAAAATATAGTAACATTTATGTAATCTGTCCATTATTTTTGTTATTCAATCTCAAAATACATGCCGTTATTTGTTTGAGTTTCTTACCGTTAGGCAACGGTCACTCTTGTAATTAATTCAAATTGATATAAGACTATGAAGAATATGACCGTTTTGTAACGGTCTAAAAAATACATATTTTTAGTAACTAATTCTCGGTAAATCTGCATACTTTTGCCATTACACTCCTCCCCTCCCCTCTTGAATTCCTTATCTTCAAAGTATACTCTTTCACTTTCTAATTTGTTCTCTATATCAACATTTTTGTAATTCGTTCAAGTAGTTTCTCCTTGCTTAGATGTAGCTTTGTTGATGATTACTTTATTCAAGACAACTTGTTGACAACCACATGATTGTTTCATATAGCCTCCAGACCTATAAATCCATTTCAGCTCTTCTTAGCTTATTTGATTTCCTTTTTCAGAAAGAAAAAAAAATGTATTTGGCTACTTCATGTGTAAGTCTTCCAAAATTTTTTGCAATTCATAACTTGGATCAACAAATCCTGCATTGAGGAAGGGAATTGAATTTGCCAGGGCTCAGAAACTCTCTAAAGAAATTGGTGAGTATAGTTATCTTGTATAGTCATCCCCATGATAACCTCAAGCTACTCGAAATTTTTTGGTATTGTGGTCGATTGAAATGCGAAAACCAACCATAATCTGATTCTAGATTTGGATTCCTATTACATGGCTCCTGATTCCTATTCTTTCTGTACAAAGTTAGGGATCTTCTTGCTGTTAATAACAATTTCAAAAAAAGCAAGCTTACTTGAAATGTCTAAGCTTTAAATAACAATCTTTCTTGCTCCTGATTCCGGATCCATACAAAAACTACTCCCTGAGTAGAAAGTTTCACATATGGGTCCTCCAAGAACACCAACAGCTTCACCCATGGACACCCCATGCATGTACAAATTGAATAATTTTTTTGAGTACTGATCGTTATACATCTATTTTCTGTTTCAGGTAAAATCATTACCATCAAAAACATTATCTTCAGAGTTTGCTAATGCAACAGTAAGTTGAAGTTTCTCACTGATTTCTGTATATTTTCCTAAACAAGAAAACACCTTACAGAAGTGAGGCTTTTCCATCAACTTTCTAAAGACTGAAGCAACTGCAGGTTCTAGATGAGTACTCTTCAAGTCTTTTTCAAATATCTTGAAGTGAAGTATGCAATACTCAACAAGTAATATGCTTTCTTCTGTTCCACGTTCAATATACTGCAAAAAGAGAACATTATATCAGCTTGAGATGGATGCTTTCCGATACATTGTCAATGTGTCATGGTCAATTTGAAATTTATGTGCCGGATTTGATGTTAATGTTCAGAATTCACCGAGACAGATGGAAGAGGACGGATGCACAAATGACGATGTAATGATGTTTGATTATAGGTTTTACAAGTGTAGAAATTATTTAGCTCTGACGATGTGTATTTGCTAATTGAAGTCTTCATTTAACAAATCCATTTTTTTCTCCGTTTGTTATGACGTGAATTGGTAAGGCTATCATTAGAGATATTTGAAGAAAAAGAGAAAGCACATCAGGTGTTCAACAAAATTCCTTTTTGAAATCTGGGTATTAAATGCCAATTTGAAATCTGGGTATTTGTAACTGGAACTTTCCCCACCAAGGGATACCTGGACAATTTCATTGAGATCATCTTCTCTCTGAAGCACCTCAAGAGCCCTTTGTCATGATGTTCTGAACAACCAATAAACTTAACATACCACAACAAAACAAAACAAAATACCCTCTAAAACAAGTACTACTGTCGGTGCCCAACTTAGTCCCACTCACATTGCGTATGTATGTAACAACAACTTTGATACTTTTTTTAGAAAATAGAGCAAAAGGATGTAACTTAGGGCAATGTTTGCCAAAACTTTTTATGACTTTGAGATTATGAAGAATATGAATTATTGAAAGATGATGAAATTTTTTAAAGCATTAAGATGAAATCAACCACCACAGACGAAGTTAAAATAAAATAAGTTACTTAAAGAACATATATATAATAAAATAATTCAAATTATATTTATGAGAAAATATTAGACTTTGTATGGTTTTTTTTTAATATTGTAGGGATTGTTTGATATGGTTTCTAATTGGTTCCAAGTGGGGTCCGGGTCAAAAAAAACCAATTATACATGTTTAATATTGCTTTTTAACTATTGGACTCGGTCCAAAGGGCTGACTCAGTCTGTGAGCAGTTTTCTCTTCAAAATTGAAGAACCTACTCTTTCTTCCTTCTTCACTCGCCATCACCCCACATAACGATTGTGGATCAAACAAGCCCTTGAAGGTTTTTTCTTCTTCTTATTGGTCAAATGATTATTGTTACTTCTATGTTCATGTTTGGTTAAGTTATATAATCTTGATTTATGCGCAAAGGGGAAACCAATTCGGATTGAGCTCAGAAATGAGGATGTTGCTCTTCGCTTGAAGATGAACGAACTGTAGGTGTGTTTTCTAACCTTCAAAATTGATCTGATTTCTGAAGTTTTCTACTCGACTTCCTTCAATTTCATTCGGATTTACTCAATTGTTCTCAATTCACACAAAAGGTATCACCTTCTTTCGCGTTCTTCTTTTAAACCAGCTCACCGGATACAAAAACTACAAACTCATCAGATTTGTTGTTCATTTGATTTTAAAAATACAAATCATTTGATTTTAAAAATCCGGTATTTCACTTGTTCATCGAGTGTTCTTGTTCTTGTTGTTTTCTTTACTCATCTGACTTATAATTGTTTGATTTCAATAGGTAAGTTCATACTTTTTATTTGGTGTTAATTGTTTAATATAATGCCAAAATAAGTTTTTTTAAGCCAAATAATGATGTAAATTTTAGATTGATTAATGCATACAATTTGCTATTTGTTAGGATAATCGAACTTGATTAGTTATATAATACATTGGTTAAGTGTGATGTTGAGAGCCTTGACAATTTTGCCCTTACATTGAATTGATTCTTGTTGCTATTTTGAAGTGATACTATAGTTCTTACATTGAAATTTTGTGTACATATTCATGATGTAATGTTATAAAATAAACAGTATCATAAAAGAATTATTATAAAAATGTTTTTTAAGGGGTAATATAGTAAATTTTCATAGTCAGATGCTAAATCAGACAACATGTTCACTCGAAAGTTAACCCAGTCAGCTCTATGGCTCTACCCTAGTAACCAATTATAAAACGACCTCTTAGAGATTTTAATTGTTACTTACAAAACATATATGTAATAAAATAATTATAAATATATTTGTGATGCAATGTTGCTGCATTAACCTGTCAATGAAATCAGTAATCAAAAACAATTTTAAAATTTGCCTATATGTGGTAGTTTTATATACGTTCAATTATTAATTAAGTTGAAAATCATAAAAAATGCAAGAAACATAAGGATGGTCTCGCAGTCGTGTTGTAGGAATCATAGTCACAAGGAACATGGAACATGTTGAAACGTGGAAAAAAACCGAAACGAGGATCTTTAATTTTTTGTTTTTAGTGCGGAGGGGGTAGCTTCATTCGGAACGTGAATCTCATACGCAAAACGTTGTACCAAGTTACTCTAGTACGAAGTACCACATATAAATGGAAAAATATACATTGTGATTTAGTAATGCATTAAAGTAAAAATCATATTATGTAAAACATAATTATTTCAAATTTCATAACTTCAAAAAAACATGGTTCGTTAATAGAATAGTAAAAAACACAAACATAACATGAAATTAATCACCATTTTGCCTTCCCATTCCCAACCACACTAGCATCATCTACGTCTAAATTCTACCATTGCATGTCCTCGAATCTTGCACTTGGCCCTTCCAAATATGCATTTTTCAGATTCATATGCCATTTTTTGCGTGGGCCTGTTTTGTAACTTATAGAAAATATGATTGTAGGTGAATATTAGAATGGATAAATACAAGTTTTTCAGCCCTTTTACTATTTAAGCGGTTTCCCTTAGCATTGTGTATGTGTAGTGTCCTAATTTTCACAATAAATTTTCAGATAAAAGCCATTTTCAAATTTCAACCATCCACAAAACTGTTGTTTCAAAACATAAACCAAAAAAAGAAAATCAGAGTATCATAACAATGCGGAATATTAAACATAAAAATTATTGATCAATGTGTAAAATCATGTGTTCGCCTTCCCACGATCCTCAGAAATACCTGAAACGTTTAATCCACAATTATAAGCCAAAGCTTAGCGAGTTCTCCAAAATATCACAGATAACTATAGATAACAATAACATGTCCGCAACAATCTCGTGTCCTAATCAACCTACAACAACGAGTCTGTATCAACCCTGGGTCCGTATCAACCCACAACAAAGCATGCAATATATAATCAAAAAGCAAGACCCAACTAGACTAGAAAACAACCATCGCCTCGCAGATAAACCGGATAACAAACACCATACATAAATACTAGTACATCAGTTTCACACACCACCCACAAATTAAATCAAACGTCAACCTCAAATACGACCTAAAACCCTAAAACAAGGGCATTCAAGAAAAACCAAAAGCACGTTGCGCCATGGATAAACACGTCGTGTAGAGGTCTTTTTCACATAGTGAAAAGACTTAATCTATTAAGTTTAAACCCCAAACTTCTAGATCTAATCCTTGACAATTTCTTAGTGAATAAAGTTTGAAACATTTCTCAGTCAGTTACTCCAATGAAGTCGGATGGAAACTTTTGTACTCTAAAAGACCTAAATATCACACATAACTTGCATAGCTTAGAGGACATGCACAAAACACCAACCTTCCAAGTCAAAGAGGTCCATAAGACAATTCTAAGTGCTCAAAAGGAGCTGGAGTCATCACAACTCCAAGCTCACCACCAAAAAGGGACCATAAGTGCATTTTTTGACGATAAGCAAGATCTAGCAAACTAAAAGGAATGATTGAAGATTTATAATCACAAAGGTCAATAAATGAGGCAAATTTGTGGGATCTACACTTGAGCCTTTCTTCTATGTACCAAAATGAACTCTTGATCCTCAAGATTTAACCAAAAAATAGAAAAATCAGCTTCCCAAATGATTCCAATGCTCAAAACAAGTTACAGACTACTAAGGTTTCGTAGGATCACTCTAGGGGACGATGGAGGCTGATAGTGAGCTAACCCTAGGGGTTAATGGTGCTTAAATAGCCTCCATAACCCTAAAAAGCTATTCACCCCATGGGCGAAAGCGCGTTGTGCCCGTAAGAAGCACATCGTGCTACTTGCGATTAATTACTGATTTCAGTTTTCAGATTTCAACGAATTATTTTGATGAAATCCATATTAAAATTACATACCATGAATAAGGATGTTACAGTATGTAAGAGTAGGTTCTATAGTTTCTTTTTGTCAACGAGCATCTAATCGGCTGGTATAGAACTTTCTTTGGAACGTAGGCTAACTCCAGAGTTTCTGAACTGTAACTTTACCACTAATTGATCTCAACTATGGTTATTTCATCTATTTGAGTTGCTGCCATTAAGTAAATCCATGTCTTCATGTGGAATGGTTCACATTATTCACACAACAACCACTCTTATTTTAGACTTTCAGATATCCTTTTAAAAGATTCCATACAACCAAGTACCACTTCTTTGTCTGGATTAGGAGTTTTTTTTTTATATTCCACATGGTGTACCTTCATTGGGTATGAGTTGGATCTTATGAGATATGATTTCTAGGATGATAAGATAGAATTTTCATGAGAAGCAGGAATATCATGTTAAAGATAATGTCCTCTATAAAGGTACGCTTGGAGAAAATCTTGAAGGAATGTTGAAACCACACGAGTATTGTTAATTTCAATTCAATTCGATTACAAAGAATGACACTACATGACCTGTCTGCACTCTAGAGATATGTGAAAGTTTACTTGTCGAATATGAAGACAAAATATTATCTAAAGGCCTTGAGCATGAAAGATTCCATATTGTGGAAGAGTAATGGTATACGAGCTAAGCTCATTTGAAAATAATGAAAGTTGGTTCTTCGTCAAGCTACCAATAGGGAATGAAGGACTACAAAAGATGTGGGTATTCAAGGTCAAAGACGAAGATGGACATGATCAAGAAGTACAAGGCCAAATTAGTCGTCTTTGGTAATGTGCTTCAAAAGGTCTATATTTTGAGCAACTAGATTGAAAGATTGCATTCTTTCATTGAGACCTTGATGAAGATATACACATGGCACAACAAAATGGTTTTCAGATAGCTAGTAAAGAAAACATGGTGGGCAAGTTAAAGAAAAATCTATATGGATTGAAGCAAGCTCAAAGGTAATGGTATTTTAATTTTTATATTATTATGTACATGAATTACTATGTGATTTGTTAGATGGTTCTTTGTTGCTTCCTAATGAAGTTTAGTTCCTCCTATATCATCCTTATATTGTGTGTTGATGACATGTTGTTAGCTGGATCAAGCATACATGAGATTAGCAAAATGAAGAAGTAGTATTACAAATAGTTCAAGATAAAGGACATAGAAGATACCAAAGAGATTCTATACATGAGCATAGTTAGAGGTAGTTGCTGGTATTCTAAAGTGTTCCCATCAAAAGTATATCAAGAAAGTCATTGAGAAATTATGCACGACAAATGTTAAGGCCAAAAGCACACGTTTGGGGAGTCTTTTGATATTCTCAAAGAAGCAATCCCAAAGAAGGATGCAAACAAACAAGACATGAATAAAGTTCCTTATGTCACAACAATTGATAGTTTGATGTATATTATGGTATATACTATGCCGTATGTTACTCTTGTAGTGGGATTTATTAGTTGATTTATGTCAAATCTAGGAAAGAAGCATCAGGAAGGAGTCAAGTGGTTTCAATGCTAGTTGAAAGGGTTGCTTTATGTTTCAATAAAAAGAACACAAATGTAGATTTTGGGAGGTTGGGTAGATTCAAAGAGAATAACAGAATTTATGGGTTCACTATTGTGGGTACATTCATCAGTTGGATGTCCAAATTATAAAAGATTGTTGCTCTATAATTCATAAAAGTATAATATATGGCAATTATAGAAGCTTCCACATAGCTTATATGATAGCTTATATGGTTGAAGAACTCTGAATTAGAGTTTGGAAAGAAACAATATAACTATGTCCTACATTGTGATAACTAAAATGCAGTGAACATGGAGAAGAATCTAGAGTGTCATAGCATTCTGATAACCAAAGTGCAGTTTATCTGTTCTGGATAATTAGTTTTGTAGAAATGCCAAGGCCATTGAAAGGTTTTTATGAAAAATGACTAAATGGTCAACATGTCATTTTTATCTTTTTAATGTGCGACATAATCAAATAAGTCTAACATTTTATTGTAGATAATAATAATGATCTGATTAATAAAAAACACATCAAATGTTGTCATTCTATTAGAAAATTTTAAATATCACTTTGGTCGCTACGGTTACCAAAATATAATAACATTTATGTAATTTGTCCACTATTTTATTATTCAATCTCAAAATACATGAACCCATTATTTGTTTGAGTTTCTTACCGTTAGGCAACAATCACTCTTGTAATTAATTCAAATTGAAATAAGACTATGAAGAATATGAACGTTTTGTAACGGTCTAAAAACTACATATTTATAGTAAAAAATTCTTGGTCAATCTGCTTACTTTTTTCCGTTACGCTCCTCCCCTCCTCTCTTCAATTCCTTATCTTCAAAGTATACTCTTTCACTTTATAATTTGTTCTCTATATCATCATTTTCGTAATTTGTTGATGATTACTTTATTCAAAACAACTTGTTGACAACCATATGATTGTTTCATATAGCCTCCAGACCTATAAATCCATTTAAGCTCTTCTTAGCTTATTTGATTTCCTTTTTCAGAAAGAAAAAAAAACATGTATTTGGCTAACTTATGTGTAAGTCTTCGTAAATTTATCGCAATCGACATAACTTGGATCGACAAATCCTGCGTTGAGGAAGGGAATTCAATTTGCCAGGGCTCAGAAAGTCTCTAAAGAAATTGGTGAGTATAGTTATCTTGTATAGTGATCCCCATGATAACCTCAAGCTGCTCGAAACTTTTTGGTATTGTGGTAGATTGAAATGCCAAAGCCGACCATAATCTGATTCTAGACTTGGATTCCCATTACATGGCTCCCGATTCCTATTCTTTCTGTACAAAGTTAGGGATCTTGTTGCTGTAAATAACAATTTCATAAAAAGCAAGCTTACTTGAAATGTCTAAGCTTAAAATAGCAATCTTTCTTGCTCCTGATTCCGGACCCATACAAAAACTACCCCCTGAGTGGAAAGTTTCACATATGGGTCCTCCAAGAACACCAACAGCTTCACCCATGGACACCCCATGCATGTACAAATTGAATAATTTTTTGAGTGCTGATCGTTATACATATATTTTCTGTTTCAGGTAAAATCATTACCATCAGAATTTGCTAACAAAACAGTAAATTGATGTTTCTCATTGATATCTGTGTGTTTTCCTAAACAAGAGAACACCTTACAGAAGTGAGGCTTTTCCATCAACCTTCTAAAGATAGAAGCAACTGCAGGTTCTAGATGAGTACTCTTCAAGTCTTTTTCAAAAATATTGAAGTGAAGTATGCAGTTGTCAACAAGTAATATGCTTTCTTATGTTCCACGTTCAATGTACTGCAAAAGGAGAACATTATTTCAGCTTGAGATGGATGCTTTCCGATACATTATCAATGTGTCATTGTCCTGCTCTCTATTCTTGCATGTGCTTTGATGTATATAATTTCATAGAACAATTTAACGCTCCAAGACTTCCGTATTTAGAATTGTTAAAATGACAACTAAATACTTCCCTTATAATATTTTATAATCTTAAAAAATACTCGGACATAAAAGATCAACATAGTTTACCATAAATTTTGAATCTCAAAAGATACAAAACCTAAATAAAAGCAGTCGAGAAATTGATACCTTAGAACCGCCGGATTTGATGTTAATGTTCAGAATTCAGCGAGAGACAGATGGAAGAGGAAGGATGCGCAAATGACAATGTAATGATGTTTGATAATATGTTTTACAAGTGTAGAAATTATTTGGCTCTGTTGATGCTTATTTGCTAATTAAATCTTCATTTAATAAATCCATTTTTTATTCGGTTTTTTATGACTTGAATTGGTAAGGCTATCATTAGAGATATTTGAAGAAAAAGAGGAAGCACACTAGGTGTTTGACAAAATGCCTATTTGGAATCTGGGTATTAAATGCCTATTTGAAATCTGGGTATTTGTAACTAGAACTTTCCCCACCAACGGATACCAGGACAATTTCATTGAGATCATCTTCTCTCTGAAGCACCTCAAGAGCCTTTGTCATGATGTTCTGAACAACCAATAAACTTACCATACCAAAACAAAAGAAAACAAAATACCCTCTAAAACAAGTACTACTGCCGGTGCCCAACTTAGTCCCACTCACTTAGTCCTACTCTTTTTTAGCAAATAGAGAAAAACGTGTAACTTAAAGCAATGTTTGCCAAAACTTTTTATGACTTTGAGATTATGAAGAATATGAATTATTGGAAGATGATGAATTTTTTTAAAGCATCAAGATGAAATCAACCATCATTTACGAAGTTAAAATAAAAAAAGTTACTTAAAGAACATATATATAATAAAATAATTTAAATTATATTTATGAGACAATATTAGACTTTGTATGGTTTTCTTTTAGTATATTATGGAGTGTTTGATGTGGTTTCTAATTGGTTCCAAATGGGGACCGGGTAAAAAAAACCAATTATACATGTTTAATATTGCTTTTTAACTATTGGACTTGGTCCAAAGGGTTGAATCGGTCCATGATTCGGGTTACTTATATGTTTATGTTTGGTTAAGTTATATAATTTTGATTATGCGCAAAGGGGAAACCAATTCTGATTGAGCTTAGAAACGAGGATGTTGCTCTTTGCTTGAAGATGAATGAACTGTAGATATGTTTTCTAACCTTCAAAATCAATATGATTTCTGAAGTTTTGTAGCCTTCAAAATCGCCAAGAAATCGACCATGATACGCTTCCATAGAATATGACTGTTGCATCCAACAGCCCATTGGCGACTCGACATCCTTCAATTTCATTCGGATTTACTCCAATTGTTCTCAATTTTGTAGTCACACAAAAGGTGTCACCTTCTTGTTCTTCTTTTAAACCAGCTCACCGGATACAAAAACTACAAACTCGTCTGATTTGTTGGTCATTTGATTTTAAAAATATAAATCATTTGATTTTAAAAATATGGTATTTCACTTGTTCATCCGGTATTCTTGCTCTTGTTGTTTTCTTTACTGATGTGACTTATAATTGTTTGGTTTCCATTGGTAAGTTAATACTTTTTATTTGGTATTAGGTGTTTAGTAAAATGCCACAATAAGTTTTTTTTAAGCCGAGAAATGATGTAAGTTTTAGATTGATTAACACATACAATTTGCTATTTGTTAGGATAATGGAAGTTGATTAGTTATATAATACATTGGTTAAGTGTGATGTTGAGAACCTTGACAGTTTTATCCTTACATTGAAGTGATTCTTGTTGGTATTGTAACACCGTTTCTGGTATGCACTTAATGCATTTATTTATTCATTTTGGAAGGGCTACTCGACGAGTTGATGGCCCTAACTCGACGAGTAGAAGGAAGTGTATTCGCGGGTTTTAAGTGAGCTACTCGACGAGTCATAGCCCTGACTCGACGAGTAGGACAGACCGGATGAAACCCTAATCTTTAGAGTTTGCACCCTATTTAAGCATCATATTTGGCCTCCATCCCAACCTCCATCACTTCCAAACCCTAATCTGTGACAACCCGAGACTTTTTCCATTAACGTTAGCCCGATTCCGTCAAATAAATTTATATAATTAAATTCTATATAAGAGTCGGAACCAAAAATCACGCAAAAACCCAAGATTTTCTTAAAAAATTAGCAAAATTCGGTCTGAGTGGTGTTCACCGCTGTGAACCTGATCACAGCCGTAAACCGATCACGGCTGGTAGACCCCCACCACCGACCATAATCCTAACCTATATATACGAGTTCCCACCCTCATTTACACTTTTCTGGTCGAAAACACACTCTATCTCTCTAAAATCGTCACCCAAAAAACCTCAAGTTTTCTCTTCATCTATCACTCCATCCACCTTAGAACTTGTCAAACATCCGACTTTTCATCAAATTAAGTGTTTTTGTTCTTGAGTTCACAAACAAAAACCCTTCAAATCTTCAAATCTTTAAGGGCTAAAATCAGTTCACGACCGTAAACCCTTCAAACCTTAAAAAACCGTAAACCCTTCAAAGGCAGCAAACCGTTCACGACCGTAATCCCTTTCATGTCAACAATCAGCCTACATCATAAATCTCTGCAAACCCACTTTTCCACTTCGATCGAGTCTCGGTAACATTCCTTAACCCAAAACCAGTGTTTTTCTAACACTTTAATTAATGGATTCGTTAATTTAAATACAAATATGTGTTTAATTATTGTTAGGATTCCGTTAACTTCGCGTACCACAACTCAAGGGTCCTCATTCCAGTCTCGTTGTCCGATATTCACGCAATCAACATTGAGTTCACACCATACGCTTTTATTATTCTAACGTTTTTAGGGGTGAATACAAGCCAATCACAAATAGTTTTTGTGAACTTTATATTTAGAATTTCAAACAAGATTAAAACTTATGCAATTGACACAACCAAAAGATCACTACATTTTATGAAATGTTTAAATATCTTATCGCTTTTTATAATATGCTATGTAACATCCCGAAATATCAAGAGTAAAGTGGAAGGGCTAAAAGAGTAAATTGGGAAAGAGTGACTCGGCGAGTCCATGGATGGACTCGGCGAGTAGAGTCACGATTTGGTCGCGTGTTAAGTAGCCGACTCGACGAGTCAATGAGGTGGACTCGGCGAGTAGGCGCTGAGTGGAGAAAACCCTAATTCTCGGGGTTGAGCCCTATATAAAGAACATTATGTTTTCCTCCCAGCCTCTTTATCCCCCCTTGAGTTCCAGAAACCCTAAAATAATGGAGAAGCACCATTGTTGAGCAAATTGGAGCTTGGAGAGGTGGTTGTTGAAGAGATTCTAAAGAAGAAGAGGCTTGGATCAAAGGGCTTTGCAAGGATTCGGGATAATCTTCTCTTGGAGCTTCCTTTTGAGGTATCTTTCCATTGTTTGAGCTACTATTGTCTAGATTCTTCATTTTGGGGGTGTTGAGATCTTATCATTTGGTGTTTTGGTGTTTAGAGATTAGATCTGAGGTTGCTACCTCAGATCTGGAATGGAAAGGAATTGGAATGCATGAAAGTCCCTGTGTTGAGTGTTGGATGATGCTATCATGTCCCAAACCTTAGCCCTAATGTGCAAAATGCATAGATCTCTTTGGATTCACGTAAGTTTTCCACTTTATGTGATGGATGAGTTGTAGGAGGCTAGATCTATGTTTTGAAGCATTTACATGGCCCGGAATGCTTCTGAATGGATTCAGACCGGTAGTACTCGGCGAGTCACATGGGTGTACTCGACGAGTTGCTTGAAGATGAGCTGGAACTCGACGAGTTGGAAGAACAACTCGGCGAGTTGGATGAAGATGGCCTGGAACTCGGCGAGTTGTATGAACAACTCGGCGAGTAGGTTGAAGATAGCCTTAGACTCGGTGAGTCTGTTCTTGGACTCGGCGAGTCTTGTCGAAGAGTTCCAATATTTTCTGGTTGAGTCGAGAATCGGCGAGTCAAGGGATGACTCGGTGAGTTGTGGGCGAGTGGACTAAGAGTTGTTGCACTCGGCGAGTCTCGGGGTGACTCGGCGAGTTAGATCGCGGATTGAGGGAAGTTCTGAGTATGGGGACTCGGCGAGTCATCGGGTTGACTCGGCGAGTAGAGTCAGTCAGGGGTTGACTTTGACCTTGTCTTTGACCAAGGGTTGACCAGTGGTTTCCAGGGGCATTTTGGTAGTTGTTGATTATTGTTTTCAGTTCAGTGCATTGGTGGTTGTCAAATGGTGGAGATCGTGTCAGTGATCGGAGAAGCTTGGGTTATCTGTTCAGTCGGCAATATCGAGGTGAGTTATCCTCACTATATCATCAAGGTCTACGACACCAAGGCCGGCCCTTATCGGATTGAGATCCGGGTAGTTGTTATGTTGTTGCTGTGATATGTTTGCATCCTGAGAGCTAGGGTGGTATATGTTAGAGACCTGATTGAGATCGGTATCCTGAGAAATAGGGAGATGCTATGCTAGTGACCTGTTAGGTCGGTATCCTGGTTAGGATGATGATATGCTATGTGATCTGTTTAATCTGCTTGTTGACTGTGAATTGCTATATGATTGTATGTATATGTACACATGGTTGTTTGGACTGGAGTTGGGTTGAGGCGGGTCCTGCTGTGTGTTGTAGGCCAAGATACCCAGGGCGGACCGGTTGTCCCGAAGGCCCAGCGAGCGGTCCGGATAGGCTGTAGGCCCCGAAAGGGCGGACCAGACGTGCCGAAGGCTCGGAGAGTGGACCAGATAGACTGAAGGCCCGGTGCGGGCGGACCAGTCATACTGTAGACTCAGAGAGTGGACCAGGTGGATTGAAGGCCCGGGAGCGGGCGGACCAATCACACTGCAGACTCGATGTATGTGGATAGACTCAGAGGGTGGACCAGGTGGACTGTAGGCCGGTGCGGCGGACCAGTCACCCAGTAGACCCGAAGTGCATGGTTGTTCTGTGATCGGATATGTTATGGCATGTTATGCGTGTATGGTATTTGTGGTTGGTATTTTGGGGGTATCTCACTAAGCTTTCGGGCTTACAGTTGTGGTTTAAATGTTTTTCAGGTTCTTCAGGTGATCGTGGCAAGCCGAAGGCGTGATCGTACCGCTCCTCATGATTTTGTAGTATTGTGATTCTGGGAACACGTTAAATGTTTTGTATTGAAAACCTTTTTGTAAAGATTTAATGGAATCGAGATGTTTTTGAAAAATTAAAATTTGTTGTATTTTTCGGTCGTTACAAGTTGGTATCAGAGCCTTGGTTTGAGTGAGTCGGAGGAACATTTGGGTGACTCCAGTCTCAAATCGAGGAGAGTTTTCAAAAGAGTATTTAAAATGGTTTTCAAAATAAGTAAGGGAGGACGCGGAGGTACGATCAGCCGGAGCCAGTAAGTAACCCCAAAATACCATGCATGTTATTTGTTTTTGAGCTTTGATAGAACAACATGCTAGTGATAGGCTAGGGATCTTCAGGATTTCATGATATGTTGCCTGATTTGTGATGCTTGTAGCCTAGGGTTCTTTATGGGATATTTTCAGTGTTCCTCTAGTGTTGAGGGTTGAGCGTTGTTATGCATGTTTCTCTAGGGCGTTGTGGTAGTACTTCATACAAATATGGGTAGGTGTGGAAGGTAGTAAGGGCCCGTACTACTGAAAGCATAGGACCCATACGCGTATCAGGGAAACCATGATCTCTAGGGTGGGTTGTGAGAGAGTTTGATCCCAGGGTGTGGGAAAAGTCTGAGATTTTGTGTGGTGTTTCTTTTCAGTATGGAGATTCCGAGGCATGTTGAGAGTGGATCCGGATCAGGATCAGGAGCAGGAGAGAGGGTTCCGGGCGGATCGGTGCCGCCCGAGGTTATCGGTCAGATGAGCACGAGTAAGTTGGATGCGAGGATTCGTGAGATCCTGCATGAGGAGATTGTTGAGTTGTTCCGGGCTGAGTTGCCAGAGCTGTTTGGGTCGATTAAGACCGCCATGGTTGAGTATTTTGATGAGCGCTATGCAGCTCTCATAGAGACGGCTGCCGCGGCAGCTACAACGGCTGTAGCAGCGGCAGGGGGAGGAGCTGGTCGGGGTTTTTAGTATCGGGACTTCGCTAATACAAAGCCTCCCACGTTCGATGGAGTTCAGGACCCGATCGTCGCTATGAGATGGTTATCAAACGTGGAGGGGTGTTTATTCACGTGTTTATGCCCTGCTGATCAGAGGGTGAGATGTGCTCTGAACCTGTTGAGGCTCGGGGCGAAGGATTGGTGGAGATTGACCACGAGGTCATATTTTGATGCGCAGAGGGCTACGGTATCATGGGATCAGTTCCGAGTGATGTTCATCACTCGTTATGTTCCGCAGGTTGAGAGGGAGAGATTGGCTCAGGAGTTCCTTAAGCTGAAGCAGGATTCGGAGTCGGTGATTGAGATCACCAGAATGTTCACTGAGAGGGCAATGTTTTGCCCAGAGTTCGCTTCGGAGCAGGCTCAGATGTCTCGATATCTGAGCATTCTCAAGAGAGAAATCAGGCAGTTTGTGTCTGCGCAGAGGTGCAGGACATTGTTGGAGTTGCAGGAGGCCGCTAGGCGGCGTGAGTTAGAGATTGAGTTGTAGTTGCGTGAGCTGAGGCAGGCTCCGGTGCAGTGGCAGCCGGCGCCGAAACGTTCCAAGACCGTTGATGTTAGAGTGGGGGATTTGAGCAGCCACACTTGTGGGAAGTGTGGGAAGGGTCACACCGGGGTTTGTAGGTCCGGTGGTGCATGCCGCAAGTGAGGAAAGGAGGGGCACTATGCAAGGGATTGTCGGCAGTTAGCACCGGTTCGAGATTTGAGGATTTGTTATCATTGCCATCAGATTGGACATTTGAGGGTCAACTGTCCTCAACTTGCTGCAGGACCGGTGCAGGCTCCTGCACCGGCCACTTTGAGGATCACAGGTGGAGGTCAGGGTGGAGCAGAGCCCCCAAGGGCTCAGGGTCGTGCTTTTCAGCTTGTAGCAGAGGAGGTCAGGGCAGTGCCGGATGCAGCTGCGGGTATGATTCTTTCTTGATGTCTTATTATCTTGTGATTATTGTGGTGTATTGTTTATGAGCTGGTATTTGTTTGGTTTTCGATGTGGTATTTGTTATTTTGCGGGTTTGTGGTTTTGGTTATGGGTTATTGTTTTGGGAATTCCGTTGGTTATCATTCATGAGGGTTATTAGTGGAAACCCGACATTGGGTTGTAGCCCGGGTAGCATCTGCTTTCTGAGGAGTGGTTAGATGCAGATTGAGTTTCTTTCGAGCAGGTCGATCGGTGTTGATGTGAGATCTCATTGAGGTTGTTTATGCTTGTGAGAAGCAGTCCGCGTGTAAGTGTTTTCTTTGTACAAGAGTTGTTCTAGGAGGTCGGTGATGGCGACCGGTGGTTGATAGTTAGTGCCCAAGTGGGGGAGAATTGGAGAATTCTCCGGGAGATCGATAAGTATTTGGGAGTGCTTAGCTGTTGGGATTCCGCAAGTGTTCTGTCAGCCCAGAGTATAGGCTGATAGGAGTAAGTGTCGGGCATGCGGGGCGGGATACAGACCTAGGGCATTTGACTGTGGAGGGCCTGGGAGCAGGCCGGGATCGAGTATGTATGATGGAGTTAGAGTTCGGAACCCCTAGAGGGCTAGAACGGTATGCATGGGAGGATTTCTAGGGGGGATAGCCCGGAATGTTGAATGCTAGTTGAGCGGTCCGGATAGACTGAAGGTCGGTAGGCGTACCAGTCAGGCCGAAGGCTTGGAGAACGGTCCAGCCAAACTGAAGGCACTAAGAGCGGTCCAGATTGGCTGAAGGTTCTGAGAGTGGTCCAGATGGGCTGAAGGCCTGGTGAGGTGGTCCAGTCATGCTGAAGACTCTGCAGGTAATGTTGGATCAGTTGAGGATATGGATTGGGTATGTTGCAGTGTGATTGCATTTAGAAGGTCTGGCCCCGGGTAGTGATCTTGATTAGTGGAGATAGTACAGGGGATTGAGAGTCCCTGCGATGACAGTCAGAGTATGTGTGTTGGATGGATAGCGGATACGCTAAAAAGGGTGGTGTAGCGTTGGGCGAGCACCGTGGTACTTGTTGGAGTGGCAATATGGACAAGTGGATTCCTTGGAAAAGGAAGTGAGAGAGGTGCGTAACCCCAAGAGGGAGTGCAAGTTCACAGAAGTGAAAGCGGCAGAGCAGGGTTATGATTAGAGTAATTCGAGTATGGTTTTTGAGCAATGTGTTTGCGGCAGTGGATTAGAAGCTCATCCGGTTTGGGATGTCTGTTGAGGTTGTAGAGGAATTCCGCAGATGTAGAGCCAGAGATTCGGAAGGGATGCAGGGAGATAGTCTTGGGCTCTTAGTGTGAGCCTGACCAGGGTTTTGGATATGTATTAGAGGTTCATCCTGGGGGATGTTGGAGGATATCATCTGTGTATCAGGTTTTCCCAACCTGAGGGTGCTGGAGAAAGTTCAGCATGCGTATGTGATTGCAATAGGAGAACTCGTGGGAGTTGCTCTGAGATTGAGAATGGGTCTTTCCGTCGTCACAGAATGGATAGAGTGGGATTCGGATCGGGAATCCGATGGTTCATGTCTTTCTAGCTCTTATGGGTCGAGTGATTCTTGGGATTTGGGGCAGTGATGCTTCATGGGTAATTCTCGGTTGTTGAGTTTGATTATCAGAGGGTACAACCGGTGCCCGGCTCGAGACGGTGGTCAGGACACCGTAAGGAAAGAGAGAGTGTCTTGAGTTTCGATGGGTATGCCTTGAGGGATTTGGCCCGGTTAAGGCCAGGTGGCGTGCTGTGGGAGTATCTTTGGGATTGAATTGCTGTAGGCTTCGAGGACGAAGCCTAATTTAAGTGGGGGAGAATTGTAACATCCCAAAATATCAACAGTAGAGTGGAAGGGCTAAAAGAGTAAATTAGGAAAGAGTGAATCAGCGAGTCCATGGATGAACTCGACGAGTAGAGTCGTGATTTGGTCGCGTGTTAAGTAGCCGACTCGGCGAGTCAATGAGATGGACTCGGCGAGTAGGCGCTGAGTGGAGAAAACCCTAATTCTCGGGGTTGAGCCCTATATAAAGAACATTATGTTTTCCTCCCAGCCTCTTTATCCCCCCTTGAGTTCCAAAAACCCTAAAATCGTGGAGAAGCACCATTGTTGAGCAAATTGGAGCTTGGAGAGGTGGTTGTTGAAGAGATTCTAAAGAAGAAGAGGCTTGGATCAAAGGGCTTTGCAAGGATTCGGGATAATCTTCTCTTGGAGCTTCCTTTTGAGGTATCTTTCCATTGTTTGAGCTGCTATTGTCTATATTCTTCATTTTGGGGGTGTTGAGATCTTATCTTTTGGTGTTTTGGTGTTTAGAGATTAGATCTGAGGTGGCTACCTCAGATCTGGAATGGAAAGGAATTGGAATGCATGAAAGTCCCTGTGTTGAGTGTTGGATGAAGCTATCATGTCCCAAACCTTAGCCCTAATGTGCAAAATGCATAGATCTCTTTGGATTCACGTAAGTTTTCCACTTTATGTGATGGATGAGTTGTAGGAGGCTAGATCTATGTTTTGAAGCATTTACATGGCCCGGAATGCTTCTGAATGGATTCAGACCGGTAGTACTCGGCGAGTCACATGGGTGTACTCGACGAGTTGCTTGAAGATGAGATGGAACTCGACGAGTTGGAAGAACAACTCGGCGAGTTGGATGAAGATGGCCTGGAACTCGGCGAGTTGTATGAACAACTCGGCGAGTAGGTTGAAGATAGCCTTAGACTCGGTGAGTCTGTTCTTGGACTCGGCGAGTCTTGTCGAAGAGTTCCAATATTTTCTGGTTGAGTCGAGAATCGGCGAGTCAAGGGATGACTCGGTGAGTTGTGGGCGAGTGGACTAAGAGTTGTTGCACTCGGCGAGTCTCGGGGTGACTCGGCGAGTTAGATCGCGGATTGAGGGAAGTTCTGAGTATGGGGACTCGGCGAGTCATCGGGTTGACTCGGCGAGTAGAGTCAGTCAGGGGTTGACTTTGACCTTGTCTTTGACCAAGGGTTGACCAGTGGTTTCCAGGGGCATTTTGGTAGTTGTTGATTATTGTTTTCAGTTCAGTGCATTGGTGGTTGTCAAATGGTGGAGATCGTGTCAGTGATCGGAGAAGCTTGGGTTATCTGTTCAGTCGGCAATATCGAGGTGAGTTATCCTCACTATATCATCAAGGTCTACGACACCAAGGCCGGCCCTTATCGGATTGAGATCCGGGTAGTTGTTATGTTGTTGCTGTGATATGTTTGCATCCTGAGAGCTAGGGTGGTATATGTTAGAGACCTGATTGAGATCGGTATCCTGAGAAATAGGGAGATGCTATGCTAGTGACCTGTTAGGTCGGTATCCTGGTTAGGATGATGATATGCTATGTGATCTGTTTAATCTGCTTGTTGACTGTGAATTGCTATATGATTGTATGTATATGTGCACATGGTTGTTTGGACTGGAGTTGGGTTGAGGCGGGTCCTGCTGTGTGTTGTAGGCCAAGATACCCAGGGCGGACCGGTTGTCCCGAAGGCCCAGCGAGCGGTCCGGATAGGCTGTAGGCCCCGAAAGGGCGGACCAGACGTGCCGAAGGCTCGGAGAGTGGACCAGATAGACTGAAGGCCCGGTGCGGGCGGACCAGTCATACTGTAGACTCAGAGAGTGGACCAGGTGGATTGAAGGCCCGGGAGCGGGCGGACCAATCACACTGCAGACTCGATGTATGTGGATAGACTCAGAGGGTGGACCAGGTGGACTGTAGGCCGGTGCGGCGGACCAGTCACCCAGTAGACCCGAAGTGCATGGTTGTTCTGTGATCGGATATGTTATGGCATGTTATGCGTGTATGGTATTTGTGGTTGGTATTTTGGGGGTATCTCACTAAGCTTTCGGGCTTACAGTTGTGGTTTAAATGTTTTTCAGGTTCTTCAGGTGATCGTGGCAAGCCGAAGGCGTGATCGTACCGCTCCTCATGATTTTGTAGTATTGTGATTCTGGGAACACGTTAAATGTTTTGTATTGAAAACCTTTTTGTAAAGATTTAATGGAATCGAGATGTTTTTGAAAAATTAAAATTTGTTGTATTTTTCGGTCGTTACAAGTTGGTATCAGAGCCTTGGTTTGAGTGAGTCGGAGGAACATTTGGGTGACTCCAGTCTCAAATCGAGGAGAGTTTTCAAAAGAGTATTTAAAATGGTTTTCAAAATAAGTAAGGGAGGACGCGGAGGTACGATCAGCCGGAGCCAGTAAGTAACCCCAAAATACCATGCATGTTATTTGTTTTTGAGCTTTGATAGAACAGCATGCTAGTGATAGGCTAGGGATCTTCAGGATTTCATGATATGTTGCCTGATTTGTGATGCCTGTAGCCTAGGGTTCTTTATGGGATATTTTCAGTGTTCCTCTAGTGTTGAGGGTTGAGCGTTGTTATGCATGTTTCTCTAGGGCGTTGTGGTAGTACTTCATACAAATATGGGTAGGTGTGGAAGGTAGTAAGGGCCCGTACTACTGAAAGCATAGGACCCATACGCGTATCAGGGAAACCATGATCTCTAGGGTGGGTTGTGAGAGAGTTTGATCCCAGGGTGTGGGAAAAGTCTGAGATTTTGTGTGGTGTTTCTTTTCAGTATGGAGATTCCGAGGCATGTTGAGAGTGGATCCGGATCAGGATCAGGAGCAGGAGAGAGGGTTCCGGGCGGATCGGTGCCGCCCGAGGTTATCGGTCAGATGAGCACGAGTAAGTTGGATGCGAGGATTCGTGAGATCCTGCATGAGGAGATTGTTGAGTTGTTCCGGGCGGAGTTGCCAGAGCTGTTTGGGTCGATTAAGACCGCCATGGTTGAGTATTTTGATGAGCGCTATGCAGCTCTCATAGAGACGGCTGCCGCGGCAGCTACAACGGCTGTAGCAGCGGCAGGGGGAGGAGCTGGTCGGGGTTTTTAGTATCGGGACTTCGCTAATACGAAGCCTCCCACGTTCGATGGCGTTCAGGACCCGATCGTCGCTATGAGATGGTTATCAAACGTGGAGGGGTGTTTATTCACGTGTTTATGCCCTGCTGATCAGAGGGTGAGATGTGCTCTGAACCTGTTGAGGCTCGGGGCGAAGGATTGGTGGAGATTGACCACGAGGTCATATTTTGATGCGCAGAGGGCTACGGTATCATGGGATCAGTTCCGAGTGATGTTCATCACTCGTTATGTTCCGCAGGTTGAGAGGGAGAGATTGGCTCAGGAGTTCCTTAAGCTGAAGCAGGATTCGGAGTCGGTGATTGAGATCACCAGAATGTTCACTGAGAGGGCAATGTTTTGCCCAGAGTTCGCTTCGGAGCAGGCTCAGATGTCTCGATATCTGAGCATTCTCAAGAGAGAAATCAGGCAGTTTGTGTCTGCGCAGAGGTGCAGGACATTGTTGGAGTTGCAGGAGGCCGCTAGGCGGCGTGAGTTAGAGATTGAGTTGTAGTTGCGTGAGCTGAGGCAGGCTCCGGTGCAGTGGCAGCCGGCGCCGAAACGTTCCAAGACCGTTGATGTTAGAGTGGGGGATTTGAGCAGCCACACTTGTGGGAAGTGTGGGAAGGGTCACACCGGGGTTTGTAGGTCCGGTGGTGCATGCCGCAAGTGAGGAAAGGAGGGGCACTATGCAAGGGATTGTCGGCAGTTAGCACCGGTTCGAGATTTGAGGATTTGTTATCATTGCCATCAGATTGGACATTTGAGGGTCAACTGTCCTCAACTTGCTGCAGGACCGGTGCAGGCTCCTGCACCGGCCACTTTGAGGATCACAGGTGGAGGTCAGGGTGGAGCAGAGCCCCCAAGGGCTCAGGGTCGTGCTTTTCAGCTTGTAGCAGAGGAGGTCAGGGCAGTGCCGGATGCAGCTGCGGGTATGATTCTTTCTTGATGTCTTATTATCTTGTGATTATTGTGGTGTATTGTTTATGAGCTGGTATTTGTTTGGTTTTCGATGTGGTATTTGTTATTTTGCGGGTTTGTGGTTTTGGTTATGGGTTATTGTTTTGGGAATTCCGTTGGTTATCATTCATGAGGGTTATTAGTGGAAACCCGACATTGGGTTGTAGGCCGGGTAGCATCTGCTTTCTGAGGAGTGGTTAGATGCAGATTGAGTTTCTTTCGAGCAGGTCGATCGGTGTTGATGTGAGATCTCATTGAGGTTGTTTATGCTTGTGAGAAGCAGTCCGCGTGTAAGTGTTTTCTTTGTACAAGAGTTGTTCTAGGAGGTCGGTGATGGCGACCGGTGGTTGATAGTTAGTGCCCAAGTGGGGGAGAATTGGAGAATTCTCCGGGAGATCGATAAGTATTTGGGAGTGCTTAGCTGTTGGGATTCCGCAAGTGTTCTGTCAGCCCAGAGTATAGGCTGATAGGAGTAAGTGTCGGGCATGCGGGGCGGGATACAGACCTAGGGCATTTGACTGTGGAGGGCCTGGGAGCAGGCCGGGATCGAGTATGTATGATGGAGTTAGAGTTCGGAACCCCTAGAGGGCTAGAACGGTATGCATGGGAGGATTTCTAGGGGGGATAGCCCGGAATGTTGAATGCTAGTTGAGCGGTCCGGATAGACTGAAGGTCGGTAGGCGTACCAGTCAGGCCGAAGGCTTGGAGAACGGTCCAGCCAAACTGAAGGCACTAAGAGCGGTCCAGATTGGCTGAAGGTTCTGAGAGTGGTCCAGATGGGCTGAAGGCCTGGTGAGGTGGTCCAGTCATGCTGAAGACTCTGCAGGTAATGTTGGATCAGTTGAGGATATGGATTGGGTATGTTGCAGTGTGATTGCATTTAGAAGGTCTGGCCCCGGGTAGTGATCTTGATTAGTGGAGATAGTACAGGGGATTGAGAGTCCCTGCGATGACAGTCAGAGTATGTGTGTTGGATGGATAGCGGATACGCTAAAAAGGGTGGTGTAGCGTTGGGCGAGCACCGTGGTACTTGTTGGAGTGGCAATATGGACAAGTGGATTCCTTGGAAAAGGAAGTGAGAGAGGTGCGTAACCCCAAGAGGGAGTGCAAGTTCACAGAAGTGAAAGCGGCAGAGCAGGGTTATGATTAGAGTAATTCGAGTATGGTTTTTGAGCAATGTGTTTGCGGCAGTGGATTAGAAGCTCATCCGGTTTGGGATGTCTGTTGAGGTTGTAGAGGAATTCCGCAGATGTAGAGCTAGAGATTCGGAAGGGATGCAGGGAGATAGTCTTGGGCTCTTAGTGTGAGCCTGACCAGGGTTTTGGATATGTATTAGAGGTTCATCCTGGGGGATGTTGGAGGATATCATCAGTGTATCAGGTTTTCCCAACCTGAGGGTGCTGGAGAAAGTTCAGCATGCGTATGTGATTGCAATAGGAGAACTCGTGGGAGTTGCTCTGAGATTGAGAATGGGTCTTTCCGTCGTCACAGAATGGATAGAGTGGGATTCGGATCGGGAATCCGATGGTTCATGTCTTTCTAGCTCTTATGGGTCGAGTGATTCTTGGGATTTGGGGCAGTGATGCTTCATGGGTAATTCTCGGTTGTTGAGTTTGATTATCAGAGGGTACAACCGGTGCCCGGCTCGAGACGGTGGTCAGGACACCGTAAGGAAAGAGAGAGTGTCTTGAGTTTCGATGGGTATGCCTTGAGGGATTTGGCCCGGTTAAGGCCAGGTGGCGTGCTGTGGGAGTATCTTTGGGATTGAATTGCTGTAGGCTTCGAGGACGAAGCCTAATTTAAGTGGGGGAGAATTGTAACATCCCAAAATATCAACAGTAGAGTGGAAGGGCTAAAAGAGTAAATTAGGAAAGAGTGAATCAGCGAGTCCATGGATGAACTCGACGAGTAGAGTCGTGATTTGGTCGCGTGTTAAGTAGCCGACTCGGCGAGTCAATGAGATGGACTCGGCGAGTAGGCGCTGAGTGGAGAAAACCCTAATTCTCGGGGTTGAGCCCTATATAAAGAACATTATGTTTTCCTCCCAGCCTCTTTATCCCCCCTTGAGTTCCAAAAACCCTAAAATCGTGGAGAAGCACCATTGTTGAGCAAATTGGAGCTTGGAGAGGTGGTTGTTGAAGAGATTCTAAAGAAGAAGAGGCTTGGATCAAAGGGCTTTGCAAGGATTCGGGATAATCTTCTCTTGGAGCTTCCTTTTGAGGTATCTTTCCATTGTTTGAGCTGCTATTGTCTATATTCTTCATTTTGGGGGTGTTGAGATCTTATCTTTTGGTGTTTTGGTGTTTAGAGATTAGATCTGAGGTGGCTACCTCAGATCTGGAATGGAAAGGAATTGGAATGCATGAAAGTCCCTGTGTTGAGTGTTGGATGAAGCTATCATGTCCCAAACCTTAGCCCTAATGTGCAAAATGCATAGATCTCTTTGGATTCACGTAAGTTTTCCACTTTATGTGATGGATGAGTTGTAGGAGGCTAGATCTATGTTTTGAAGCATTTACATGGCCCGGAATGCTTCTGAATGGATTCAGACCGGTAGTACTCGGCGAGTCACATGGGTGTACTCGACGAGTTGCTTGAAGATGAGATGGAACTCGACGAGTTGGAAGAACAACTCGGCGAGTTGGATGAAGATGGCCTGGAACTCGGCGAGTTGTATGAACAACTCGGCGAGTAGGTTGAAGATAGCCTTAGACTCGGTGAGTCTGTTCTTGGACTCGGCGAGTCTTGTCGAAGAGTTCCAATATTTTCTGGTTGAGTCGAGAATCGGCGAGTCAAGGGATGACTCGGTGAGTTGTGGGCGAGTGGACTAAGAGTTGTTGCACTCGGCGAGTCTCGGGGTGACTCGGCGAGTTAGATCGCGGATTGAGGGAAGTTCTGAGTATGGGGACTCGGCGAGTCATCGGGTTGACTCGGCGAGTAGAGTCAGTCAGGGGTTGACTTTGACCTTGTCTTTGACCAAGGGTTGACCAGTGGTTTCCAGGGGCATTTTGGTAGTTGTTGATTATTGTTTTCAGTTCAGTGCATTGGTGGTTGTCAAATGGTGGAGATCGTGTCAGTGATCGGAGAAGCTTGGGTTATCTGTTCAGTCGGCAATATCGAGGTGAGTTATCCTCACTATATCATCAAGGTCTACGACACCAAGGCCGGCCCTTATCGGATTGAGATCCGGGTAGTTGTTATGTTGTTGCTGTGATATGTTTGCATCCTGAGAGCTAGGGTGGTATATGTTAGAGACCTGATTGAGATCGGTATCCTGAGAAATAGGGAGATGCTATGCTAGTGACCTGTTAGGTCGGTATCCTGGTTAGGATGATGATATGCTATGTGATCTGTTTAATCTGCTTGTTGACTGTGAATTGCTATATGATTGTATGTATATGTGCACATGGTTGTTTGGACTGGAGTTGGGTTGAGGCGGGTCCTGCTGTGTGTTGTAGGCCAAGATACCCAGGGCGGACCGGTTGTCCCGAAGGCCCAGCGAGCGGTCCGGATAGGCTGTAGGCCCCGAAAGGGCCGACCAGACGTGCCGAAGGCTCGGAGAGTGGACCAGATAGACTGAAGGCCCGGTGCGGGCGGACCAGTCATACTGTAGACTCAGAGAGTGGACCAGGTGGATTGAAGGCCCGGGAGCGGGCGGACCAATCACACTGCAGACTCGATGTATGTGGATAGACTCAGAGGGTGGACCAGGTGGACTGTAGGCCGGTGCGGCGGACCAGTCACCCAGTAGACCCGAAGTGCATGGTTGTTCTGTGATCGGATATGTTATGGCATGTTATGCGTGTATGGTATTTGTGGTTGGTATTTTGGGGGTATCTCACTAAGCTTTCGGGCTTACAGTTGTGGTTTAAATGTTTTTCAGGTTCTTCAGGTGATCGTGGCAAGCCGAAGGCGTGATCGTACCGCTCCTCATGATTTTGTAGTATTGTGATTCTGGGAACACGTTAAATGTTTTGTATTGAAAACCTTTTTGTAAAGATTTAATGGAATCGAGATGTTTTTGAAAAATTAAAATTTGTTGTATTGTTCGGTCGTTACGTGCTAAGCATAAGGGAAGTTTTCAATTCACAAATATAATTGCATAGTTTTCAGAACAATACACGAACCGAGTACTTAACATACATGCAAACTACAATTGGTATAGTTTGATGTAGTCTAAAGTCGAAACTACAAAAACTACAAACTCATCTGATTTGTTGGTCATTTGATTTTAAAAATACAAATCATTTGATTTTAAAGATATGGTAGTTCAGTTTTTCATACAGTGTTCTTGTTCTTGTTGTTTTCTTTACTCATCTGACTTATAGTTGTTTGATTTCAATAGGTAAGTTCATACTTTTTATTTGATGTTAGGTCTTTAATAAAATGCCACAATAAGCTTTTTTTTTCAGTCAAATAATGATGTAAATTTTAGGTTGATTAATGCATACAATTTGCTATTTGTTAGGATAATCGAGCTTGATTAGTTATATAATACATTAGTTAAGTGTGATGTTGAGAACCTTGACAATTTAGCTCTTACATTGAATTGATTCTTGTTGCTATTTGAAGTGATAATATATTTCTTACATTGGAATTTTTTGTACATATTCATGATGTAATGTCATAAAATAAATTGTATCTTAAAAGAACTATTATAAAAATGTTTTTTGAGGGGTAATATATTAAATTTTCATTGTCAATCAGATATCAAATCAAACAACAAGTTTCAGTCAACAGTTAACTCGGTCAGAACTTTTAACCCAGTCAGAACTTATAACCCAGTCAGACCCTATCAAACAACCTCTTAGACATTATAATTGTCACTTACAAAGCATATATGTAGGAAAATAATTAAAAATATATTTATGATTCAATATTGATGCATTAACCTATCAATGAAATCAGTAATCAAAAACAGTTTTGAAATTTGCCAACATTTGGTAGTTTTATATACGTTCAATTATCAATTAAGTTGAAATCATCAAAAATGCAAGAAACATAAGGATGGTCTCGCAGTCGTGTTGTAGGAATCATAGTCACAAGGAACATGGAACATGTTGAAACGTGGAAAAAAGCGGGAACGAGGATCTGTAATTTTTTGTTTTCAGTACAAAGGGGGTAGCTTTATTTGGAACGTGAATCTAATACGCAGAACGTTGTACCAAATTACTCTGGTACGAAGTACCATATATAAATGGAAAAATATACATTGTGACTTAGTAATGCATAAAAGTAAAAATCACATTAAGTAAAACATAATTATTTCAAATTTCATAACTTCAAAAAGAAACATGGTTTGTTAATAGAAAAGTAAAAAACACGAACATAGCATGATATTCATTAACCCTTTGCCTTCCCATTCCCACCAACACTAGCAACATCTTCGTCTAAATTCTACCATTGCATGTCCTCGAATCTTGCACTTGGCCTTTCAACATATGCATTTTTCATATTCATATCCCATTTTTTGTGTGGTCCGATTTTATAACTTTTAGAAAAATGTGATTGTAGGTGAATATTAGAATGGATAAACACATGTTTGTCGGCCCTTTTACTATTTTAGCGGTTTCCCTAAACATTGTGCATGTGTAGTGTCCTAATTTTCACAATAAATTTTTAGATAAAAACCATTTTCATAGTTCAACCATCCATAAAACTGTTCTTTCAAAACATAAACCCTAAAAGAAAATCAGATTATCATAACATTGCGGAATCTTAAACATAAAAATTATTGATTGATGTGTAAAATCATGTGTTCGCCTTCCAATGATCCTCGGAATTACCTGAAACATTTAATCCACAACTTTAAGCCAAAGCTTAGTGAGTTCCCCAAAATATCACATATATCACATATAAGTATACATAACAACATGTCCACAACAATCTCGTGTCCAAATCAACCCACAATAACAGGTCTATATCAACCCTGGGTCCGTATCAACCCACAACAAAGCATGCAATATATAATCAACGAGCAAGACCCTACTAGTCTAGGAAACAACCATGAAATAACAATTATGCGATAAGTAATACCGTAAGTAAACTCACCTCGCAGATAAACAGGATAACCAAAACCACATGTAAATACTAGTAGATTGGTTTCACACACGACCCATAAATCAAACCAAAGGTCAACCTCAACTATGACCTAAAACCCTAAAGCTTCATTGGGTCCTTAGAAGAGGTAACCAATGGATTTCTGTGGGTAGCTGATGAAAATACATCGCTCACTTCGAGGTTCGAGCTTGTCGTGAGTCCTGCGCCTTATGAAAGCCTCGCAACCCCAAACCTTGATGTGGTCTAAAGTCGAAACATTCCCAGTCCACATCTCGTGAGGTGTTTTAGCAACCTTTTTGGTAGGGACTAGATTAAGGATATGGGCGGCAGTCTCTAAGGCATACCACCAAAATGAGATTGCTAACGAAGCTTCAATCATCACGAAACGAACCATGTCCAACAAGGTTCGGTTGTGCCTCTCAGCCACCCCATTAAGCAGTGGTGTTCTAGGAGGTGTCAAATTGTGAAACAATTCCACATTCCTTAAGATAGTCATGGAACTCTGTACTAAGATACTCTCCACCTTGATCGAATCAAAGCATCTTAATGTTCCTACCAAGCTGATTCTCCACTTCCTGTTCAAACTCTTTGAACTTTTCAAAGGTTTCTGACTTATGCTTGATTAAGTAGACATAACTATACCTACTATAACCATCAGTAAAAGTCACACAGAAGCGACTAGACTCCCTTGTGGCGGTTCTGAAGGGTCCACACACATCTGTATCTATGAGGTCCAACAAACTTTCACCCTAGCACAAGTACCAGTGAAGGGTGAGTTAGTCATTTTTCCAAGTAAACAAGATTCACAACTCTCATCTGACCTTAAGTCAAATGACTACAAGACTCCAGCCTTTTGGAGTTGGCCTATGCGCTTCTTGTTGACTTGTCTAAAATGACAATGCCACAAGGATGCCTTATACAAACTAGTCGAATAATCGATATGCAACACATTATTTCCTACGTTGTCTATAACCAACATAGTTTCATATACACCATCACAAGGTAATACTTTAAAATAAAGAACATTATTATAAAAAGCATTAATATCACCACATTCATTATCAAATGTAAAAGTAAATCCTTGTTTGTACAAACAGTGAAAAGAAATAATATTTCTCGCCATTTCAGACGAGTAACAACATTTATTCAAATCTAACATTAACCCACCACTCCGCAATGAAGAATAAACTCCAATCTTGGTGACAGGTGAAGCTTTCCTATTCCCCATGATCAAGTTTACCTTCCTGTGCTCCACATCCTGACTTAATCTTAGATCCTGCAAATCATAACACATATGATTACCACAACCTGTATCAAGGACCAAAGAATTAGTATGTGGTGAGTTATTAGACAATATAGAGTAAATACCTGCATGGGTGGGTTTAACCTTCCCATCCTTAACATCTTCCATGTACTTGGGGCAGTTTCGTATCCAATGCCCCTTATCATGACAATAGAAGCATTCAGCTTCTTTTTGGTTGGAAGAGGGAGCGACAGAAGCACCTTTGGTTCCACTCGAAGAGGAGCCATCAAGAGACTTTCCCTTGGTACCCTTCGAAGGGGTCTTCCTATTTTTCCCTTTGCCTTTCCCGATTTCCAGAATAGGGGTGGTGTTAGGAGTAGGAGTGGTAACAACCGATTTACCTTTGAGACCACTAAGAGCAGTCGTCAAAAGTCCTTGAATATTGCTGAAGTGAAATCGGTGGTGACAAATCACATTAATGAGTTTAATTAAATAATATCTATATTGATATTTATTGAGATTAATTTGAAAATGAAGTCCATGCATGTTTTTTATTATCATCATTCTTGTAAGCTAGTCTGGAATAGTCACAACAATTAGCAATTCGTTAGGAACTACTAATCTTACTTCTTTGAGGAATTCGTATTTGATCCTTGGTGTGGATATTCGCAGAAGTAATGCAAAGTAAATTTAAAAAAATTGAGTATAGAAGACAAGGGTAGAAAATCTAACATAGGTGGTAAGGTTGAGGAGGTTATAAATTATGGAGGAGAGGCCAATCCAAGAATTATAAAATAGATTGCAAAGACAATGGTCACTCTAGATATCAGTGCTCAAAATCATGAGTGAAAAAGGCGAAAATGGAATGAATGTAGCGAGGTCTTTGATGATGCCCTATTTTGTTGGGTTGAAAGTTCGATTGAATTATGGATCATTGATTCAAATGCATCATTTCATGCAAAACGTTACAGAAAAGGAAAGCAAAATTTTAAGTGTTACAATAGAAAAAGTGAGGCAAGAAGATAACAAAACTCTCGATATAATGGGTTTTGGGGATGTTGTCCTCAGGACTACATTAGGTACATAATGGATATTTAAGAATATTATATACAAGTGTATATTCTAGAATTACACTAGATGTTGATATCTATATTGTAGTTGGATGAAGAAGATCACCGTGTTGAGAATTTGACAATCTCATGTGAAAAGTAACAAAAAGGAACCTAGTAGTTGCTCTAGGATAGAAGCAGGGTACATTATATATAGTTGTAGTTTCTAAATTTACGCAAATGTGGTTAATGAAGATATACAGATGTCTATTATATGGCACCAAAGACTTGGACATATAAGTGAGAAAAGGACAAACATATTAGATTCAAAAGGTAGAATTCACTGATTCAAATAGTGTGACAGTTGACTTTTGTGAGCCGTATGTTTTTCGCAAACAAAAGAAGGTTAGCCTTGTCAAGATTGGGAAGTTACAACCACTTCATTCTTATGTATATGTTCCTATATCAATCTGTTTATTAGGAGGATCTCGGTATTGTGTTACCTTCATAGAAAATTCCATGAGAAAGTGTTAGGTTTATTTTCTTAAACATAAATCTAAAGTTTTGAACCTTTAAAAAGTGGAATGTTGTTGTGTAAAACGAAACAAATATGAAAATCAAGATTTTGAAGTCACATCATGGGGGAGATTACAATAACAGTGACATTTTTATTGGGTAAATTACATGAATTGTCTCTTTGGTTTGGGGTAGCATGCACTTTTTGTCCCATAATTTTATTTATGACTTGGTTAGTCCCTTAAAATTTATTTGGTTGCGTAATTGGCCCCTACTAAACATAAAAAGACATTTTTACCCTTATGGATTTCATATTCAAATTATATATTACTTATTTGCTATTATGATTTTAAACGAATGTATGGGCCCATAGTTATCCTACCCCTTATACTAATCCGTTCACCCTCTCCACCTTCTAAGCTCTCGTGTCATCTTCTTTGGTTGTCGGAAGCTTAACTAGTTTATTTTTATTAACACGGTTTACAAGACCAGTAGTAAGAGTCTTGATAACATAGATATTTTCCAGTCATCTTCCCACTGAATTCTAGACCTAAAAACATGTAAAACCATTAAAATCCCAGACAATACAACATTAAATCTTTGAATTCGTGTTCCATTGTGAATTCTTTTGTTTTTTTCCGAATCGCCAGAAAAATCTACCATAAATAGAAGAATAACAAAGACCCGTATGGAACCTATATACAAGTAAAATAACTTACTGTGAATTCATTTTTTCTCTACCATGGCTACATGAATTTAAAAATTGATTATGGTGAAAATGAAGACCCACTTGTAAAAAATTAACACTCCCACCTCCTTATGTGTTCTGAATTTTCAAGAATCATATAAACATCTATAAAACTTGAAACCTTGGTAATAACCTAACCTTTGAAAATGGATTAGCACAATCATTACCACATCAAAAACAAATTTAATAAGTCCATAACAGTTTAGGGTAATGATTGTAGTCCGATTCCGGTATTAAAACTCGAAATTCTGCACTTTGGGCTGCCTACTCGTCAAGTACAAGAACCTACTCGACGAGTAGGATGCGATTTCACTTGGACTCGTCGAGTCCCCCCATGGACTCGCTAAGTTCACTGAACAATGAGCAGATTTTCGACTTTTTTCAACAATTTGCATCAAGTATAATGAAAACAAGCCTAGAGACTGATACCATTGATGGGTTTTGATCATTCTAACACTCTTATGGTGTGCATGCAACCCTAGAAACCTTGGATATATATGTTTTGTCTATTATACATGCAAATATTCATTTTTTCAAGGTTCTCATCCTAACTAGCATATCTTGGGGTACTTGTAATATAAAACTAGAAGAATGACATACCTTTTCTTGTGGTTGATTGCTTGGAGCTTCAAGAGCCTAGCACAAACAATGTGAATGCCTCAAGTGGAATCACAAATCACCTAAACGACTTGGAAAACTTTGAGAGAATTGTTGGGTTAGTGTCTAAGTCCATAACTATTTTGGTATTTACTTGACCCGATGGTGCATGGTCCTTTTGGGTTGCCTTCACCAAAGCAACTTGATAGGATGAATTATGGAGAGAAAGGATTAAATATGATTTATTAATATATTATGAGAATAATATATTAAAGGAGAAATCATATTGTTTAATTAATATTAGTCAATAATTAATTGGTAATTAGTTTTGTGACTAAAAGAGATTAATTAAACTTAAGGGACTAGATTTGTAATTATAGGATAATTGCAATTTGGGCTATGGATTGTCTTAAATTAAGGAGTGGAAGAATTCTATGGGGAAATCCATAAGGAAATCATCCAAGGTCCTAATTAAAGGAGTCCATGGGTTGCTTAGGGCTTAAGCATCCAAATTAGGGTTTCCTTGTTAGATAACCCTAATAGCCTCACTATATATAGATCCCTAAAGGACCAAAAACGTGGATAAGACTCCTCTAGGGTTTGTAGACATTTTTGGGCAGACTCCATCCTCTCTTCTCTTCATCCTCTTGCTTATGGTGTTTGTGAACCATTAGAGGAGTGACATTTGTGACTCTAGGCTTTCTAAAGTCAATACAAGGAGATTTGGGATTGTTATTGCTACATAACAATCAAGGTAACATCTTAAACCTATTCTCATGTTAATATGATTAGTTGGATGATAGAATTAGGGTTTATAGTCTTGGATAACTTGCATGTAGAATAGAGAAACATAGATCCAAGCATTAGCGTTTGCATGAGCACATAGGATGTCTTATGACCAAAATCCATCAGTGGTATCAGAGCCTAGACTGGTTTCTATTGTATTGATGCATTATATGTTTGAAAAATTCGATTTTTTGGTTTCTGGAGGCTGGACTTGCCGAGTCCATGTGACTCGACGAGTCCATGCTTGACTCGACGAGTCAACTCGTCAGATGGAGCAAACTTCGGGATTTCTTGCTGTTTTTGCTTAAGGATAGTTGCCTTATCATATTAGATCAATATAAATCCGATTTTATGATATATTTGACCATATTCTTGATCTAATTGAAGATATTTATCAATTAATAAAATATTTGTTTTGCTTATGTGATAATTGATTAATTATTTTGATTAAATTGGTAAATTGATATGCAATAAATCATTAAATAAATCAAATATGGATAATTATGTGATTAAATGTTAATTTAGATTATTTGTTATTTGATCCTTGTGTTATGAAATGTTTCATATTTTCCCCTTTAGGTTTTATAGTTTAAATTTGACCTCAAAAGTTTTGTTGTTTTGAAATTTAAATAGTTGAAACACTAATGTTTTGAAAAAGGTTTCAAAACTTGCCCTCAAGTTTTGGAATTTTAAAATTTTGGATTAATAGATTAATTTGATGTATATTTAAATTCTAAACCCTAATGTTTTGAAATGTTTCAAAACTTGCCCTCAAGTTTTGGAATTTAAAAGTTGATTAAAAGTTTAATTAGGAATATTAAATTCTAAAACCGTAGTATTGTTTTGAAAAAGTTCAAATTACACCCTTATGGTTTTATTAAATAATTAAGGTGTATAATTAAAAGAGGTTTAATAAATCCATAAAGTTTTTGGTTTAAAATTTAATTGAATTAAAAGTATAATTGTTAAATTTGACCACCTAATATTTTAAAAGTGTAAAATACACCCTATACTATGTATAACATTAAAAGTCTAACATTATATATATGTATGAGTAAAAGTCAGTCTTACCGTTAGTAGGCCTCATTCACGAAGCTGGTCTATAAGGGGTGTTTAAGGAAATTGCGTATAAAATGGTGATTGAATGGGTATCCACTCTTACCCACCACACTCTTGACTAGTGGAGGGTCATTAGCCGAACGGGTAGGATAGGACGAAACTTTCCATTATAAGTATAATGAAGTATAAAAGTAACTAAATGTTTTCATAAAATTCCCAATCTTAGTTACTTAGGAAAAAGTGAATTGATGCAATTCCATGAAATTACACTTTGTGCCCTTGCGAAGACGTTAGTGGAGCGTGTGTGGTTAACCGGCACACTAAATGTTTCTAAGCAAAGGTAGCAAAGGGTGACTCAATGTTTGTCATAGTTCGGTGGAGCGTGTGTGGTTTACCGGCACATCGAATAGGTGACTGTAACATGTGAGGGCACCATGTAAGCTTGCATGGTTATTCACACCCGCTTTGTGATCCTCGGCATCCCAGTCACAAACTAGAGGGGCATATCGAGATTTAAACATGCCATTGAAATGTTCAATGAATCTCAAAGGATCTAGGAGTTTTCATAGATTTAAAACTTAATTTTTTTTTCGTTTTTCTTGGTGGAAAGTAGTGAATCGTCATTCACTTACCTTCAAATGTTCTGCAATTTGGGTTACGGCATCCCTCTCCAGAGTTGTAGGATATTGTGTTGGGTTCTAGCCTTGGTATCTCATTTGGGTGATTTACTAAGGACCCAATCAATCAAATAACTTGAATTCGGTTCTCCCGTTTTGTAGATGTCAAAGTTCGACAACTATGGTCTTTCCAAATCCCGTGGAACAAGCTTTCCACATGAAGATGATATTCCACGATTCGATCGAGGAATAAGAAATCATGATTCACTTCCTCCACCTCCTCCAATTGTTCTCCCTAACCCACAAGTTCAAAGGCTTGAAAAGTTCAAGATCACTCAAGCCCTTTTGACAAGTAAGCATAAAGAAGGAAAGTCGGTGTGTGCACACATTCTAGGAATGAAGTCACGCATTGATAGGTTAAAAATGTTGGGATCCGTTGTCTGTGAGGAAATGGCTGTTGATTGGGTTCTTCAGTCACTTCCTAACTCATATACTGAGTTCGTAAGAGAGTACTATATGATGAACCGCGACGTGACCCTTCTAGATCTCACCTATATGCTTATTGTTGCAGAATCAGCAATGGTTTGGCGCAATAGAAAAGCAAAGTTGATTGGTGAATCTGCCTTCAAGACCTCTATAGATATAGACAATGGCAACGAAAGACATGCTATGATCGAAAAGTTTGATCATAAGAGAAAGGCAATGTCTGAAGTAGTTCCATGTCATGTTCCAAAAGAGTCAATTTGCTTTTATTGCCAAGAGAAAGGGCATTGGAGACGAACCTGCCCCATTTACCTAAGAGATATAAGAGATGGGAGAGTCGAAACGTATGGCTCTAATATAGGTAAATGTGACAACCCAAATTGTTCCGTTACATTTCCCCGTTACCGTTAACGGAATATTCAAGCTTATAAAAGTTCCGTTAATTAGAGGTCATCAATTTAATAAACATTCCATTTGTTTATATTTAATATGCCGTTAAGTCGTGATAAAAAGAAATAAAAACACATATGACACATTTCCATTTATTTGGAAAATGTTAAGTTTTATTATTACGACCACTAAATCAGGTGCGACCAAAAGCCCCGTTTAACGGCAGTATCGGGTAGAATTCCACTGAGCTCCAACTCCCACCCATATATAAGGGGGAGTAAAATCCATTTGGAGCTTTTCCACCCTCTGTCTCTATACTCTCTCTAGACTCGTTTTCGCCCCGAATCCGCAACCAAACGCTTCCAAATCGTAAGTCCGCTTATCCTAGCTTGTTCTAAACATATTGATTCATGTTTATAGCTTAGAAATCGGACTTGGAAGCTGTGAAAGAGGAGTTTATGGCCTAAGCTCCTCCTTAGGCCGTAAACACCTTAAATGAGGCCAAAAAGACCCTAAATTGTCCCTAAAAGCTTGGAAATAAATTGAGGATTTAGCCTAGGAGTGTTTGATCAATTAAAACAATCATTTTGAGGCAAAAAAGAGAGTTTACGGCCCAGGCATATGCCAAGGCTGTAAACACCTCTTAATCATGTCAAAAAGCCCCAAAAACACTCCTAAAACATCCTTGGACTACATACATAAATTAGGAGCTTATCCTCTTGAGTTTAGATCATTTAAACATAAGGATTTGGAGGATGAAAAGGAGTTTACAGCCCAGACATGTGTCAAGGTCGTAAACTCCCCAAACCAAGCCAAAATGTTGGTTTTTACCCCACAAATGGCCTTAGACTATCATAATAAATTACTAGCAAGGTATTAGGGGCTTGAAACTTCAATAAACTCAAAGAATAAGAGTTTATGTGTCACACCACGAAAACCGAAGGCGGAAACATTTATGGGGTTGAATCCACGTTGAGTATCAAATCCAATGTACATAGTAAGTAGAGTAAATCAACCATTACATTACATATATGAAAGTTTTACATTTGTTTCACAAGCAAAAGTTATACATGTGATACATAGTATATATGAACAACACAAACGAGTCTTCTAAGAACTCCGTCTTCGCACAAAAGGATCTTCGGGTACCTGTCTAACACGGACCTGAGAATACAAGCGGTTTGAAAATCAGCATAACATTGGTGAGTTCATAAGCGGTTAGTTTTTCTGAAAATGTACGAGTTCGTTTGGTTTCCTGAAAAAGTGGTTATCCAAGAAAATCCCATATTTTCTTATGTAAAGTTAGTTTCCAAATCCGAAAGTAAAGTAAACGATGTACGAAGAAAACATGATTGTTCTTGTAAATTGTAGTTCAGTTGTTTAACTTGTTACACTTATCTAGTTACGTACTACTGTTACTCAGGAAGAACCCCATGTTCTCCTAACTGTGTATGTGTGAACTATTACCAATTCTGATTATGTTCGGTGTCCTTCCTAGGAAAACCCCATGTTTCCCTGACTGTGTGTGTGTATCTTTACTGGTTCTGGTTATGTTCAGTGTCCTCCCCAGGAAAACCCGATGTTTCCCTGACTGTGTGTGTATGTGTGCCTACCATTCTTGAACATACATTAGCTTTACTACGTACATAAAGCTAGCAAATGACTCTAAAACGTTAATAATCTAGATTGCGAGTCCTAAACCATACTCAGACTAGATATGACTCGAGCCGTGGTCAATATCCTTTTTATGACTTTCGTCACCCTTGAACCTTTCAGTTCAGCTGTAGCTAGTAGCCAGGTGTGGGATTGTCAGTCCCGTATAGATCTATACACTCAAGCCACGCTCTCCTACGTTCGGAGATTCTGGTTACAGGGTTAGTCCTCCACTATATTGTGCCATGGAAGTGTTACAAGGACGTGTCTCCAATCATTAAGATTACTCTTTACTTTTCGACTAGGAAAGTAGTATTTACGACTAACTATGTTTTACGTACCTGTCCTTTACACTCGAGCCTAGGTGTTTTACTAAGAACATTACACTCGAGCCTAGGTGTAATCTAACGATGACTGTCCTTTACACTCGATTCTAGGTGTATTATTACGGACGTTACAGATGATATATATATATATATATATATATATATATATATATATGTGTGTGTGTGTGTGTGTGTGTTATCTTATGGTGATTGTCCTTTACACTCGATCCTAGGTGTATTATTAAGGACATTATAATTGATTTGTGTGTCATGATGGTGTTTATCTTTCACACTCGAGCCTAGGTGTATTGTTAAGGATATACAGATGTTTTATGTTTTCTGATGGTGTCTATCTTTTACACTTGAACCTAAGTGTTTTATTACAGACATTACAATATTTTATGTGTTCTATCAATATAAGTGTGAAAAATCATACGTAAAGTATACAATATAACAGTGTATAATAAGAATTGAAAATCGGGTTAAAACAAACAACTTTGCAAGTTAAAACAGTTTGTTAAAAGGTTTTCAATTCTTAAAAATGTACAATTATGAAACCATTTAACTGAAATCATGTGATTGAATACAAGATATTCTTGTACTTTTGCTTGTATTCCCCCCCCCCCCCCCCCCCCCCCCCGAAAACATTGAAAAACCATTGAAAAAGGGTAGGGGTATGAACTCACCGGACGCGGAAATGTGTCAATTTCGGATGTTAAGCGTCGAATCGAGGCCTTATAACATGCGAGGTTCCTATGTAATATGAAATGACATAAAAATATATCTAATTAAATTCATAAACTCTAATTAGATATGAAGTCACACTCCAACTAACGAAAACACCTCAAAACGGGTGTTTGGAGTGACCCGGGTGACATCTACGGACGGGAACTGAAGCGAGGGACTTGGGATTTGAGTTTACTCCCCAAGAGTAAACTTTCTAAGGAGTTTACGGCCTATATACCACTCACACATGAGTTCACGGCCGTGAACTCATGTTGGCAAGATTCATGGTGTTTAAGGGGTCACAAATGGATATTAACACTTGGAAATGTTTGGAATAATTTTACCTAAGGCTTGGAATGGATTAAAATCACCAAATACAACACTTAAGGGAGTTTACGGCCTAGGCATGGGGCCTATAGCCGTAAACTCTCATATCTCCTTGAATAAGTGTTTTTAAGGTCCCAAAATTAATCACATGTGATTCTAAAAATTCCTACAAGCCTTGAAATGATTTTTGGACACTAAATGACACACTTTTAGGAGTTACGGCCATGGAGAACCTTCTATGGCCGTAAACTCTCAAATGAAGAGTTTTGATGTGTTTAAAGCCCTAAAATTATTTTTGGTTGGTCCTATGATTTATTCCAAGGCTTTTGGTGGTGTTGGATGGCTTTCTAACACCTTGAAAATGAGTTTACACCCTTGTTTAAGGAGTTTACGGCCCAAGTACCAGCCTTGGCCGTAAAATCACACAAACCCTTCAAAATTTATGTTTAAGGTGTTCTAGGTCCATTTCCAATATTCCAAAAGTCATATCTAAGTCATGTTTGTGTCTTGGAAGGGTTAAATGGCTTAAAAACCCCTTTAAATATGTGTTTACGGCCTAGGCACCTTCTAGGGCCGTAAACTCATATACAAGGCTTTAAATCATGGTCCAAGGCATTCTAATCTCATTCCATAAAGTCATCTAACCATATTCAAGGTCTAATTGTGGTTTGGAAGGGTTTTGTTGCTCCAAAAACCCCCTTTATATGAGTTTACGGCCTAGGACTATTCTAGGGCCGTAAACTCATGGTAATGGTCCTAATCCATGGTTTAAACTCGAATTTGAAGGCTAGAGAGGTTGCATAACAATTTAGGGAAGGTACCTTGGAGATTTGAGACCTTTAACTTGAGATTTGGACCTTTAATTCTAGTTTGAGGAGAGAGGTTGGAGAGAAAGTTGTAGAATGGAGCAAAAGCTTCAAAATGAAGACTTGGATCACTTTAAATAGTGTCCAAGTTCGGGACACGGTAGAATTCTACCCGACACCGGCGTTAGACGGGGCTTTTGGTCGCACCCGGCCAATTTGCCGTAACCCGATATGGTTGATTCTAGAAATGTTCCGATCATTAATATGAGGCGTTAGAACGAGTTCTAAGGTTATTAAGACACTTATTAAGTCATAAAATAAAACCCGCAATAACGACTTAATAAAAGGTCGAAAACGGAAACGAAATCGGAAACGGCGATTGGATGATCGGAACGAGTCGCGAGAAGGGTTACATTTAGGGATATGAATTTCGGGTTGTTACATTATCCCCCCGTTAGAGGGAATTTCGTCCCGAAATTCAAAGATTCGTATACATATCACAAAGTGAAAAGAGATATAAGGATGAATCTACTGCTTCGGGTCTCCGCTTATCATTCTAGCGAACCCTCACTGTCAGGTTGTGGCTTTGTTACGCATGATTAACCTCTCAATCCACAATCTCAATTGATTCAAACACGAAGGTTCAGATTTTCATTGGTTTTCATCTCCTCAAAGGAATTTACTAGGGTTTCGTCATGTCGGCAAGCTTTACGAATAAAGATGCGGAACACCAGATGGTTGCTACTGAGTCCTGAAGATAGCTCGGAGAGGGCTATGGAATCAATTCCTAACGAGGATCTCGAAGAGTCTAAGGTTTCATAAGTTAAGTTTTCCGCACTTCCCAAGACGTATTATGTCTTTCCAGGGTAAAACCTCCAACAAGTGGGTACACTTTCATATGGTAAGGTAACTAAGGATTCGATGGTTCTAAGGGAAACTTCTACACGAGTCTGCGGTTATAGTCGCCGGAACCCAAGAATCAATAGGTTTCCATGGGTGTTCCCGGTGTCGACTAATTCTTTATTGCCTTAGCTTTTGGAAAAGTTTACGAGTATGACTGTTTTGCTTATCTACATGACCAAGGAAGTGGTTCGACTGAAGGGCGCCGCTACTACCTTGTAGTGATCGCATCATGCCCTGATTACTGACTTGCACACATCGTGCTTACTTAGGTTTGGCTACGAGGAAATTCCCGGGATTAGGTCGATGCGAGACTGGACTACGCGTTCGGAAAGAATTCTCAAGAATTCTTTGGAAACAGTATTGAGGAAAGAATCGTAGACTTCTCGTTTCTTGGTGATCACTCAGACGAGAGATACAGGGGAAAACTTTTTAAGCTTCGATGGACGAAGATCATGAGAGTCGAGTCGGAGGAAGGTTAGAACGAATGGCTTTCTCGAAACTAGGAAAGACAGCATGAATGAGGCTCGGTCATTACATGCTAAGGGTGGCATCAAAGCATTTTATAAAAAGTTTGCCAATAGGTCGAATGGAAAGAATAATCACTCGTATTGAAAATACAATTTATGGATACGACACAAGCGTTCTCGTTCTCACGTGGTAACCATCTCAAAGATATACATTTTTTGGTTACTCACAAACGACGGGGTTAGAAAATGTTCAAATGGATGGTTAATGAATTTCTTTCGATGCTAGAATCGAAAAGAATCACAGGCATATAAATTTAACAAGGGGAAATATACCTGTGGCACCGGTAGGATCGGTGGCTGTCTCCTCTTGTCCAATCGCTAGAACTCTTCCGGTGTTTCTAGGTGTTACAGCCTTGGGACAGTTTCGCTTAAGATGTCCAACTTCTCCACAACTATAGCAGGCCCGACCAATGCCTGCTCCGGAAATTTGACTCGTCGATTGGGTTGGTGTCTTACAGTTTTTCGCCATGTGACCCTTTATGCCACATTTGTTGCAAATTATTTCGATACATGGACTGGAAGGAAGATGATGATAGTTGCACTTTTCATAACTAGGAAGGGTTCCAGTATACCTACTGGTAGGTTTCCGAGTTTAGGATCCAACAACAGAAACAATCACAGGGGAAGTGGCAGCATGAACTGTCACCGTTTGCTGTCTCTTTGAAGACTCGTGCGATGTCTGATTTTTCTCTTTCTTCCCAAGTTTTCTTTTCTCCCCACTCCTCACTGTCGGCTCAGGAGTGGTAGCTGCCTCCTCAAGGTCTTCACTATGATCGATTAGGATTTGAGCTAGGCGTTTGGCGCTGTCGTATGTATCCGGCCTCGCAGCTATGACGTTTCCTTTCGTTGGCTGGGTCAGCCCCCAGATGAATCTCTCTATCTTCTTACTCTCTGGGGTAACCATTCCCGGGCAGAGTAGTGCCAAGTCGTCGAACCTGGAAGTTTAAGCAATGATGTCGGAACCTTTCATCTTCAGGTTCCAGAGTTCGTGTTCTAACTTCTGCATTTCGCCCCGATGGCAGTACTCAGCCAGCAGAAGTTCCTTCATGGCTTACCAACCCATGGCGTTGGCTACAGGTAAGGTTAGGGATTTAACTCGGCCATTCCACCAAGTCAAGGCTTTGTCGATAAAGGTGCAGGCGGCAAACTTCACCTTGTCTAAATCTGAACTGGCACAAATTTCAAAGATGGATTCGATCTTCTCGAACCATCGGGTGAGGGAAATGACACCTCCAGTGCCATCGAAGGACGAGGGTTTTGTGTTCATGAAATCCTTATAGGAACCCTATTTCCGGCGTCCCTGACTATTTTCTTGGTTTTGGGTTTGGGTACCACCTCCCGAACCACCGGAACCGCCAGAGTTCTGTTGGGACATGGCAGCTGCCACCGCGGCTATAACAGCTACCTGGAATACTACAGGGTCAATTTGGGGAGGAGATGGTGGCGGAGGGTTGTTGGTCTTGGAGTTGGGTCTCTTTCTTGGAGGCATCTTGATCTAATAAGATCAAGAAAGAGAGGATGATAAGTCCTCTGAATTAAATCAAGAGATATGACAGATATATGTTGTATAAGCGATAAAGCAGGAAAGAGTTATCAAGAGGGAAAACTATCGCTAAGGGAATGATCAAAGAACAATGCATGAACGAGGATTTCTACCAAGGATTGGCTCGAGAAATACTCCCATAGTATTTCATAATTCGTTACGATGCTGGCTCGATGTTTGTGGTATTAAGGGTAAGTTTTAGGCATGCCGCATACCACAGTCACTCCCAAGCACATGTTGGTCGTGTCTCGAATGAATATAGTTGGCCAGGCTATATTGATCCTAGACACGACTACATAACTGCCCAGGTTTAACCGCAGTGTACAACACCCATTTACTTAAGTTTTGTTCTATTTGTAGTTACGGATCTCGACGGGTCGGTATACTTATATACTTTTGAAAATACTTAAATTTTGAAGGATACTTTTAGTTCAGAGCACTTAGGCCCCTTAATGTTTATAGTTTTATACCATGTAAGGTTTGGTATACTTCATTCACTATAAACAAGGGCTATGATACCAATCTGTCACACCCCGAAAACCGAAGACGGAAACATTTCCGGGGTTGACTCCACTTTGAGTATCAAATCCAATGTACATAGTAAGTAAAGTAAATCAACCATTACATTACATATATGAAAGTTTTACATTTGTTTCAAAAGAAAAAGTTATACATGTGATACATCGTATATATGAACAACACAAACGAGTCTTCTGAGAACTCCGTCTTCGCACAAAAGGATCTTTGGGTACCTGTCTAACACGGACCTAAGAATACAAGCGGTTTGAAAATCAGCATAACGCTGGTGAGTTCATAAGCGGTTAGTTTTTCTGAAAATGTACAAGTTCCTTTGGTTTCCTGAAAAAGTGGTTATCCAAGAAAATCCCATATTTTCTTATGTAAAGTTAGTTTCCAAATCCGAAAGTAAAGTAAACGATGTACGAAGAAAACATGATTGTTCTTGTAAATTGTAGTTCAGTTGTTTAACTTGTTACACTTATCTAGTTACGTACTAATCTTACTCAGGAAGAACCCCATGTTCTCCTAACTGTGTATATGTGAACTATTACCAATTCTGATTATGTTCGGTGTCCTTCCCAGGAAAACCCCATGTTTCCCTGACTGTGTGTGTGTATCTTTACCGGTTCTGGTTATGTTCAGTGTTCTCCCCAGGAAAAACCCATGTTTCCCTGACTGTGTGTGTATGTGTGCCTACCATTCTTGAACGTACATTAGCTTTACTACGTACATAAAGCTAGCAAATGAGTCTAAAACGTTAATAATCTAGATTGTGAGTCCTTAACCATACTTAAACTAGATATGACTCGAGTCGTGGTCAATATCCTTTTTATGACTTTCGTCACCCTTGAACCTTTCGGTTCGGTTGTAGCTAGCAGCCAGGTGTGGGATTGTTAGTCTCGTATAGATCTATAAACTCAAGCCACGCTCTCCTATGTTCGGAGATTCTGGTTACAGGGTTAGTCCTCCACTATCTCGTGCCATGGAAGTGTTACAAGGACGTGTCTCCAATCATTAAGATTACTCTTTACTTTTCGACTAGGAAAGTAGTATTTACGACTAACTATGTTTTACGTACCTGTCCTTTACACTCGAGCCTAGGTATATTATTAAGGACATTACACTCGAGCCTAGGTGTTATCTAACGATGACTGTCCTTTACACTCGATTCTAGGTGTACTATTACGGACGTTACAGATGATATATATGTGTTATCTTATGGTGATTGTCCTTTACACTCTACAAGTTAAAACAGTTTGTTAAAAGGTTTTCAATTCTTAAAAATGTACAATTATGAAACCATTTAACTGACATAATGTGATTGAATACAAGATATTCTTGTACTTTTGCTTGTATTCCCCCCCCCCCCTGAAAACATTGAAAAACCATTGAAAAAGGGTAGGGGTATGAACTCACCGGACGCGGAAATGTGTCAATTTCGGATGTTAAGCGTCGAATCGAGGCCTTATAACATGCGAGGTTCCTATGTAATATGAACTGACATAAAAATATATCTAATTAAATTCATAAACTCTAATTCGATATGAAGTCACACTCCAACTAACGAAAACACCTCAAAACGGGTGTTTGGAGTGACCCGGGTGACATCTACGGACGGGAACTGAAGCGAGGGACTTGGGATTTGAGTTTACTCCCCAAGAGTAAACTTTCTAAGGAGTTTACGGCCTATATACCACTCACACATGAGTTCACGGCCGTGAACTCATGTTGGCAAGATTCATGGTGTTTAAGGGGTCACAAATGGATATTAACACTTGGAAATGCTTGGAATAATTTTACCTAAGGCTTGGAATGGATTAAAATCACCAAATACAACACTTAAGGGAGTTTACGGCCTTGGCATGGGGCCTATAGCCGTAAACTCTCATATCTCCTTGAATAAGTGTTTTTAAGGTCCCAAAATTAATCACATGTGATTCTAAAAATTCCTTCAAGCCTTGAAATGATTTTTGGACACTAAATGACACACTTTTAGGAGTTACGGCCATGGAGAACCTTCTATGGCCGTAAACTCTCAAATGAAGAGTTTTGATGTGTTTAAAGCCCTAAAACTATTTTTGGATGGTCCTATGATTTATTCCAAGGCTTTTGGTGGTGTTGGATGGCTTTCTAACACCTTGAAAATGAGTTTACACCCTTGTTTAAGGAGTTTACGGCCCAAGTACCAGCCTTGGCCGTAAACTCACACAAACCCTTCAAAATTTATGTTTAAGGTGTTCTAGGTCCATTTCCAATATTCCAAAAGTCATATCTAAGTCATGTTTGTGTCTTGGATGGTTAAATGACTTAAAAACCCCTTTAAATATGTGTTTACGGCCTAGGCACCTTCTAGGGCCGTAAACTCATATACAAGGCTTTAAATCATGGTCCAAGGCATTCTAATCTCATTCCATAAAGTCATCTAACCATATTCAAGGTCTAATTGTGGTTTGGAAGGGTTTTGTTGCTCCAAAAACCCCCTTTATATGAGTTTACGGCCTAGGACTATTCTAGGGCCGTAAACTCATGGTAATGGTCCTAATCCATGGTTTAAACTCGAATTTGAAGGCTAGAGAGGTTGCATAACAATTTAGGGAAGGTACCTTGGAGATTTGAGACCTTAAACTTGAGATTTGGACCTTTAATTCTAGTTTGAGGAGAGAGGTTGGAGAGAAAGTTGTAGAATGGAGCAAAAGCTTCAAAATGAAGACTTGGATCACTTTAAATAGTGTCCAAGTTCGGGACACGGTAGAATTCTACCCGACACCGGCGTTAGACGGGGCTTTTGGTCGCACCCGGCCAATTTGCCGTAACCCGATATGGTTGATTCTAGAAATGTTCCGATCATTAATATGAGGCGTTAGAACGAGTTCTAAGGTTATTAAGACACTTATTAAGTCATAAAATAAAACCCACAATAACGACTTAATAAAAGGTCGAAAACGGAAACGAAATCGGAAACGGCGATTGGATGATCGGAACGAGTTGCGAGAAGGGTTACATTTAGGGATATGAATTTCGGGTTGTTACATTATCCCCCCGTTAGAGGGAATTTCGTCCCGAAATTCAAAGATTCGTATACATATCACAAAGTGAAAAGAGATATAAGGATGAATCTACTGCTTCGGGTCTCCGCTTATCATTCTAGCGAACCCTCACTGTCAGGTTGTGGCTTTGTTACACATGATTAACCTCTCAATCCACAATCTCAATTGATTCAAACACGAAGGTTCAGATTTTCATTGGTTTTCATCTCCTCAAAGGAATTTACTAGGGTTTCGTCATGTCGGCAAGCTTTACGAATAAAGATGCGGAACACCAGATGGTTGCTACTGAGTCCTGAAGATAGCTCGGAGAGGGCTATGGAATCAATTCCTAACGAGGATCTCGAAGAGTCTAAGGTTTCATAAGTTAAGTTTTCCGCACTTCCCAAGACGTATTATGTCTTTCCAGGGTAAAACCTCCAACAAGTGGGTACACTTTCATATGGTAAGGTAACTAAGGATTCGATGGTTCTAAGGGAAACTTCTACACGAGTCTGCGGTTATAGTCGCCGGAACCCAAGAATCAATAGGTTTCCATGGGTGTTCCCGGTGTCGACTAATTCTTTATTGCCTTAGCTTTTGGAAAAGTTTACGAGTATGACTGTTTTGCTTATCTACATGACCAAGGAAGTGGTTCGACTGAAGGGCGCCGCTACTACCTTGTAGTGATCGCATCATGCCCTGATTACTGACTTGCACACATCGTGCTTACTTAGGTTTGGCTACGAGGAAATTCCCGGGATTAGGTCGATGCGAGACTGGACTACGCGTTCGGAAAGAATTCTCAAGAATTCTTTGGAAACAGTATTGAGGAAAGAATCGTAGACTTCTCGTTTCTTGGTGATCACTCAGACGAGAGATACAGGGGAAAACTTTTTAAGCTTCGATGGACGAAGATCATGAGAGTCGAGTCGGAGGAAGGTTAGAACGAATGGCTTTCTCGAAACTAGGAAAGACAGCATGAATGAGGCTTGGTCATTACATGCTAAGGGTGGCATCAAAGCATTTTATAAAAAGTTTGCCAATAGGTCGAATGGAAAGAATAATCACTCGTATTGAAAATACAATTTATGGATACGACACAAGCGTTCTCGTTCTCACGTGGTAACCATCTCAAAGATATACATTTTTTGGTTACTCACAAACGACGGGGTTAGAAAATGTTCAAATGGATGGTTAGTGAATTTCTTTCGATGCTAGAATCGAAAAGAATCACAGGCATATAAATTTAACAAGGGGAAATATACCTGTGGCACCGGTAGGATCGGTGGCTGTCTCCTCTTGTCCAATCGCTAGAACTCTTCCGGTGTTTCTAGGTGTTACAGCCTTGGGACAGTTTCGCTTAAGATGTCCAACTTCTCCACAACTATAGCAGGCCCGACCAATGCCTGCTCCGGAAATTTGACTCGTCGATTGCGTTGGTGTCTTACAGTTTTTCGCCATGTGACCCTTTATGCCACATTTGTTGCAAATTATTTCGATACATGGACTGGAAGGAAGATGATGATAGTTGCACTTTTCACAACTAGGAAGGGTTCCAGTATACCTACTGGTAGGTTTCCGAGTTTAGGATCCAACAACAGAAACAATCACAGGGGAAGTGGCAGCATGAACTGTCACCGTTTGCTGTCTCTTTGAAGACTCGTGCGATGTCTGATTTTTCTCTTTCTTCCCAAGTTTTCTTTTCTCCCCACTCCTCACTGTCGGCTCAGGAGTGGTAGCTGCCTCCTCAAGGTCTTCACTATGATCGATTAGGATTTGAGCTAGGCGTTTGGCGCTGTCGTATGTATCCGGCCTCGCAGCTATGACGTTTCCTTTCGTTGGCTGGGTCAGCCCCCAGATGAATCTCTCTATCTTCTTACTCTCTGGGGTAACCATTCCCGGGCAGAGTAGTGCCAAGTCGTCGAAACTGGAAGTTTAAGCAGTGATGTCGGAACCTTTCATCTTCAGGTTCCAGAGTTCGTGTTGTAACTTCTGCATTTCGCCCCGATGGCAGTACTCAGCCAGCAGAAGTTCCTTCATGGCTTACCAACCCATGGCGTTGGCTACAGGTAAGGTTAGGGATTTAACTCGGCCATTCCACCAAGTCAAGGCTTTGTCGATAAAGGTGCAGGCGGCAAACTTCACCTTGTCTAAATCTGAACTGGCACAAATTTCAAAGATGGATTCGATCTTCTCGAACAATCGGGTGAGGGAAATGACACCTCCAGTGCCATCGAAGGACGGGGGTTTTGCGTTCATGAAATCCTTATAGGAACCCTATTTCCGGCGTCCCTGACTATTTTCTTGGTTTTGGGTTTGGGTACCACCTCCCGAACCACCGGAACCGCCAGAGTTCTGTTGGGACATGGCAGCTGCCACCGCGGCTGTAACAGCTACCTGGAATACTACAGGGTCAATTTGGGGAGGAGATGGTGGCGGAGGGTTGTTGGTCTTGGAGTTGGGTCTCTTTCTTGGAGGCATCTTGATCTAATAAGATCAAGAAAGAGAGGATGATAAGTCCTCTGAATTAAATCAAGAGATATGACAGATATATGTTGTATAAGCGATAAAGCAGGAAAGAGTTATCAAGAGGGAAAACTTTCGCTAAGGGAATGATCAAAGAACAATGCATGAACGAGGATTTCTACCAAGGATTGGCTCGAGAAATACTCCCATAGTATTTCATAATTCGTTACGACGCTGGCTCGATGTTTGTGGTATTAAGGGTAAGTTTTAGGCATGCCGCATACCACAGTCACTCCCAAGCACATGTTGGTCGTGTCTCGAATGAATATAGTTGGCCAGGCTATATTGATCCTAGACACGACTACATAACTGCCCAGGTTTAACCGCAGTGTACAACACCCATTTACTTAAGTTTTGTTCTATTTGTAGTTACGGATCTCGACGGGTCGGTATACTTATATACTTTTGAAAATACTTAAATTTTGAAGGATACTTTTAGTTCAGAGCACTTAGGCCCCTTAATGTTTATAGTTTTATACCATGTAAGGTTTGGTATACTTCATTCACTATAAACAAGGGCTATGATACCAATCTGTCACACCCCGAAAACCGAAGACGGAAACATTTCCGGGGTTGACTCCACTTTGAGTATCAAATCCAATGTACATAGTAAGTAAAGTAAATCAACCATTACATTACATATATGAAAGTTTTACATTTGTTTCAAAAGAAAAAGTTATACATGTGATACATCGTATATATGAACAACACAAACAAGTCTTCTGAGAACTCCGTCTTCGCACAAAAGGATCTTTGGGTACCTGTCTAACACGGACCTGAGAATACAAGCGGTTTGAAAATCAGCATAACGCTGGTGAGTTCATAAGCGGTTAGTTTTTCTGAAAATGTACAAGTTCCTTTGGTTTCCTGAAAAAGTGGTTATCCAAGAAAATCCCATATTTTCTTATGTAAAGTTAGTTTCCAAATCCGAAAGTAAAGTAAACGATGTACGAAGAAAACATGATTGTTCTTGTAAATCGTAGTTCAGTTGTTTAACTTGTTACACTTATCTAGTTACGTACTAATGTTACTCAGGAAGAATCCCATGTTCTCCTAACTGTGTATATGTGAACTATTACCAATTCTGATTATGTTCGGTGTCCTCCCCAGGAAAACCCCATGTTTCCCTGACTATGTGTGTGTATCTTTACCGGTTCTGGTTATGTTCAGTGTTCTCCCCAGGAAAACCCCATGTTTCCCTGACTGTGTGTGTATGTGTGCCTACCATTCTTGAACGTACATTAGCTTTACTACGTACATAAAGCTAGCAAATGAGTCTAAAACGTTAATAATCTAGATTGTGAGTCCTTAACCATACTTAAACTAGATATGACTCGAGTCGTGGTCAATATCCTTTTTATGACTTTCGTCACCCTTGAACCTTTCGGTTCGGTTGTAGCTAGCAGCCAGGTGTGGGATTGTTAGTCTCGTATAGATCTATAAACTCAAGCCACGCTCTCCTATGATCGGAGATTCTGGTTACAGGGTTAGTCCTCCACTATCTCGTGCCACGGAAGTGTTACAAGGACGTGTCTCCAATCATTAAGATTACTCTTTACTTTTCGACTAGGATAGTAGTATTTACGACTAACTATGTTTTACGTACCTGTCCTTTACACTCGAGCCTAGGTATATTATTAAGGACATTACACTCGAGCCTAGGTGTTATCTAACGATGACTGTCCTTTACACTTGATTCTAGGTGTACTATTACGGACGTTACAGATGATATATATGTGTTATCTTATGGTGATTGTCCTTTACACTCTACAAGTTAAAACAGTTTGTTAAAAGGTTTTCAATTCTTAAAAATGTACAATTATGAAACCATTTAACTGAAATCATGTGATTGAATACAAGATATTCTTGTACTTTTGCTTATATTCCCCCCCCCCCCTGAAAACATTGAAAAACCATTGAAAAAGGGTAGGGGTATGAACTCACCGGACGCGGAAATGTGTCAATTTCGGATGTTAAGCGTCGAATCGAGGCCTTATAACATGCGAGGTTCCTATGTAATATGAAATGACATAAAAATATATCTAATTAAATTCATAAACTCTAATTAGATATGAAGTCACACTCCAACTAACGAAAACACCTCAAAACGGGTGTTTGGAGTGACCCGGGTGACATCTACGGACGGGAACTGAAGCGAGGGACTTGGGATTTGAGTTTACTCCCCAAGAGTAAACTTTCTAAGGAGTTTACGGCCTATATACCACTCACACATGAGTTCACGGCCGTGAACTCATGTTGGCAAGATTCATGGTGTTTAAGGGGTCACAAATGGATATTAACACTTGGAAATGTTTGGAATAATTTTACCTAAGGCTTGGAATGGATTAAAGTCACCAAATACAACACTTAAGGGAGTTTACGGCCTAGGCATGGGGCCTATAGCCGTAAACTCTCATATCTCCTTGAATAAGTGTTTTTAAGGTCCCAAAATTAATCACATGTGATTCTAAAAATTCCTACAAGCCTTGAAATGATTTTTGGACACTAAATGACACACTTTTAGGAGTTACGGCCATGGAGAACCTTCTATGGCCGTAAACTCTCAAATGAAGAGTTTTGATGTGTTTAAAGCCCTAAAATTATTTTTCGTTGGTCCTATGATTTATTCCAAGGCTTTTGGTGGTGTTGGATGGCTTTCTAACACCTTGAAAATGAGTTTACACCCTTGTTTAAGGAGTTTACGGCCCAAGTACCAGCCTTGGCCGTAAAATCACACAAACCCTTCAAAATTTATGTTTAAGGTGTTCTAGGTCCATTTCCAATATTCCAAAAGTCATATCTAAGTCATGTTTGTGTCTTGGAAGGGTTAAATGGCTTAAAAACCCCTTTAAATATGTGTTTACGGCCTAGGCACCTTCTAGGGCCGTAAACTCATATACAAGGCTTTAAATCATGGTCCAAGGCATTCTAATCTCATTCCATAAAGTCATCTAACCATATTCAAGGTCTAATTGTGGTTTGGAAGGGTTTTGTTGCTCCAAAAACCCCCTTTATATGAGTTTACGGCCTAGGACTATTCTAGGGCCGTAAACTCATGTAATGGTCCTAATCCATGGTTTAAACTCGAATTTGAAGGCTAGAGAGGTTGCATAACAATTTAGGGAAGGTACCTTGGAGATTTGAGACCTTAAACTTGAGATTTGGACCTTTAATTCTAGTTTGAGGAGAGAGGTTGGAGAGAAAGTTGTAGAATGGAGCAAAAGCTTCAAAATGAAGACTTGGATCACTTTAAATAGTGTCCAAGTTCGGGACACGGTAGAATTCTACCCGACACCGGCGTTAGACGGGGCTTTTGGTCGCACCCGGCCAATTTGCCGTAACCCGATATGGTTGATTCTAGAAATGTTCCGATCATTAATATGAGGCGTTAGAACGAGTTCTAAGGTTATTAAGACACTTATTAAGTCATAAAATAAAACCCGCAATAACGACTTAATAAAAGGTCGAAAACGGAAACGAAATCGGAAACGGCGATTGGATGATCGGAACGAGTCGCGAGAAGGGTTACATTTAGGGATATGAATTTCGGGTTGTTACATTATCCCCCCGTTAGAGGGAATTTCGTCCCGAAATTCAAAGATTCGTATACATATCACAAAGTGAAAAGAGATATAAGGATGAATCTACTGCTTCGGGTCTCCGCTTATCATTCTAGCGAACCCTCACTGTCAGGTTGTGGCTTTGTTACGCATGATTAACCTCTCAATCCACAATCTCAATTGATTCAAACACGAAGGTTCAGATTTTCATTGGTTTTCATCTCCTCAAAGGAATTTACTAGGGTTTCGTCATGTCGGCAAGCTTTACGAATAAAGATGCGGAACACCAGATGGTTGCTACTGAGTCCTGAAGATAGCTCGGAGAGGGCTATGGAATCAATTCCTAACGAGGATCTCGAAGAGTCTAAGGTTTCATAAGTTAAGTTTTCCGCACTTCCCAAGACGTATTATGTCTTTCCAGGGTAAAACCTCCAACAAGTGGGTACACTTTCATATGGTAAGGTAACTAAGGATTCGATGGTTCTAAGGGAAACTTCTACACGAGTCTGCGGTTATAGTCGCCGGAACCCAAGAATCAATAGGTTTCCATGGGTGTTCCCGGTGTCGACTAATTCTTTATTGCCTTAGCTTTTGGAAAAGTTTACGAGTATGACTGTTTTGCTTATCTACATGACCAAGGAAGTGGTTCGACTGAAGGGCGCCGCTACTACCTTGTAGTGATCGCATCATGCCCTGATTGCTGACTTGCACACATCGTGCTTACTTAGGTTTGGCTACGAGGAAATTCCCGGGATTAGGTCGATGCGAGACTGGACTACGCGTTCGGAAAGAATTCTCAAGAATTCTTTGGAAACAGTATTGAGGAAAGAATCGTAGACTTCTCGTTTCTTGGTGATCACTCAGACGAGAGATACAGGGGAAAACTTTTTAAGCTTCGATGGACGAAGATCATGAGAGTCGAGTCGGAGGAAGGTTAGAACGAATGGCTTTCTCGAAACTAGGAAAGACAGCATGAATGAGGCTCGGTCATTACATGCTAAGGGTGGCATCAAAGCATTTTATAAAAAGTTTGCCAATAGGTCGAATGGAAAGAATAATCACTCGTATTGAAAATACAATTTATGGATACGACACAAGCGTTCTCGTTCTCACGTGGTAACCATCTCAAAGATATACATTTTTTGGTTACTCACAAACGACGGGGTTAGAAAATGTTCAAATGGATGGTTAATGAATTTCTTTCGATGCTAGAATCGAAAAGAATCACAGGCATATAAATTTAACAAGGGGAAATATACCTGTGGCACCGGTAGGATCGGTGGCTGTCTCCTCTTGTCCAATCGCTAGAACTCTTCCGGTGTTTCTAGGTGTTACAGCCTTGGGACAGTTTCGCTTAAGATGTCCAACTTCTCCACAACTATAGCAGGCCCGACCAATGCCTGCTCTGGAAATTTGACTCGTCGATTGGGTTGGTGTCTTACAGTTTTTCGCCATGTGACCCTTTATGCCACATTTGTTGCAAATTATTTCGATACATGGACTGGAAGGAAGATGATGATAGTTGCACTTTTCACAACTAGGAAGGGTTCCAGTATACCTATTGGTAGGTTTCCGAGTTTAGGATCCAACAACAGAAACAATCACAGGGGAAGTGGCAGCATGAACTGTCACCGTTTGCTGTCTCTTTGAAGACTCGTGCGATGTCTAATTTTTCTCTTTCTTCCCAAGTTTTCTTTTCTCCCCACTCCTCACTGTCGGCTCAGGAGTGGTACCTGCCTCCTCAAGGTCTTCACTATGATCGATTAGGATTTGAGCTAGGCGTTTGGCGCTGTCGTATGTATCCGGCCTCGCAGCTATGACGTTTCCTTTCGTTGGCTGGGTCAGCCCCCAGATGAATCTCTCTATCTTCTTACTCTCTGGGGTAACCATTCCCGGGCAGAGTAGTGCCAAGTCGTCGAACCTGGAAGTTTAAGCAATGATGTCGGAACCTTTCATCTTCAGGTTCCAGAGTTCGTGTTCTAACTTCTGCATTTCGCCCCGATGGCAGTACTCAGCCAGCAGAAGTTCCTTCATGGCTTACCAACCCATGGCGTTGGCTACAGGTAAGGTTAGGGATTTAACTCGGCCATTCCACCAAGTCAAGGCTTTGTCGATAAAGGTGCAGGCGGCAAACTTCACCTTGTTTAAATCTGAACTGGCACAAATTTCAAAGATGGATTCGATCTTCTCGAACCATCGGGTGAGGGAAATGACACCTCCAGTGCCATCGAAGGACGGGGGTTTTGCGTTCATGAAATCCTTATAGGAACCCTATTTCCGGCGTCCCTGACTATTTTCTTGGTTTTGGGTTTGGGTACCACCTCCCGAACCACCGGAACCGCCAGAGTTCTGTTGGGACATGGCAGCTGCCACCGCGGCTGTAACAGCTACCTGGAATACTACAAGGTCAATTTGGGGAGGAGATGGTGGCGGAGGGTTGTTGGTCTTGGAGTTGGGTCTCTTTCTTGGAGGCATCTTGATCTAATAAGATCAAGAAAGAGAGGATGATAAGTCCTCTGAATTAAATCAAGAGATATGACAGATATATGTTGTATAAGCGATAAAGCAGGAAAGAGTTATCAAGAGGGAAAACTATCGCTAAGGGAATGATCAAAGAACAATGCATGAACGAGGATTTCTACCAAGGATTGGCTCGAGAAATACTCCCATAGTATTTCATAATTCGTTACGACGCTGGCTCGATGTTTGTGGTATTAAGGGTAAGTTTTAGGCATGCCGCATACCACAGTCATTCCCAAGCACATGTTGGTCGTGTCTCGAATGAATATAGTTGGCCAGGCTATATTGATCCTAGACACGACTACATAACTGCCCAGGTTTAACCGCAGTGTACAACACCCATTTACTTAAGTTTTGTTCTATTTGTAGTTACGGATCTCGACGGGTCGGTATACTTATATACTTTTGAAAATACTTAAATTTTGAAGGATACTTTTAGTTCAGAGCACTTAGGCCCCTTAATGTTTATAGTTTTATACCATGTAAGGTTTGGTATACTTCATTCACTATAAACAAGGGCTATGATACCAATCTGTCACACCCCGAAAACCGAAGACGGAAACATTTCCGGGGTTGACTCCACTTTGAGTATCAAATCCAATGTACATAGTAAGTAAAGTAAATAAACCATTACATTACATATATGAAAGTTTTACATTTGTTTCAAAAGCAAAAGTTATACATGTGATACATCGTATATATGAACAACACAAACGAGTCTTCTGAGAACTCCGTCTTCGCACAAAAGGATCTTTGGCTACCTGTCTAACACAGACCTGAGAATACAAGCAGTTTGAATATCAGCATAACGCTGGTGAGTTCATAAGCGGTTAGTTTTTCTGAAAATGTACAAGTTCCTTTGGTTTCCTGAAAAAGTGGTTATCCAAGAAAATCCAATATTTTCTTATGTAAAGTTAGTTTCCAAATCCGAAAGTAAAGTAAACGATGTACGAAGAAAACATGATTGTTCTTGTAAATCGTAGTTCAGTTGTTTAACTTGTTACACTTATCTAGTTACGTACTAATGTTACTCAGGAAGAACCCCATGTTCTCCTAACTGTGTATATGTGAACTATTACCAATTCTGATTATGTTCGGTGTCCTTCCCAGGAAAACCCCATGTTTCCCTGACTGTGTGTGTGTATCTTTACCGGTTCTGGTTATGTTCAGTGCTCTCCCCAGGAAAACCCCATGTTTCCCTGACTGTGTGTATGTGTGCCTACCATTCTTGAACGTACATTAGCTTTACTACGTACATAAAGCTAGCAAATGAGTCTAAAACGTTAATAATCTAGATTGTGAGTCCTTAACCATACTTAAACTAGATATGACTCGAGTCGTGGTCAATATCCTTTGTATGACTTTCGTCACCCTTGAACCTTTCGGTTCGGTTGTAGCTAGCAGCCAGGTGTGGGATTGTTAGTCTCGTATAGATCTATAAACTCAAGCCACGCTCTCCTATGTTCGGAGATTCTGGTTACAGGGTTAGTCCTCCACTATCTCGTGCCATGGAAGTGTTACAAGGACGTGTCTCCAATCATTAAGATTACTCTTTACTTTTCGACTAGGAAAGTAGTATTTACGACTAACTATGTTTTACGTACCTGTCCTTTACACTCGAGCCTAGGTATATTATTAAGTACATTACACTCGAGCCTAGGTGTTATCTAACGATGACTGTCCTTTACACTCGATTCTAGGTGTACTATTACGGACGTTACAGATGATATATATGTGTTATCTTATGGTGATTGTCCTTTACACTCTACAAGTTAAAACAGTTTGTTAAAAGGTTTTCAATTCTTAAAAATGTACAATTATGAAACCATTTAACTGAAATCATGTGATTGAATACAAGATATTCTTGTACTTTTGCTTGTATTCCCCCCCCCCCCCCTGAAAACATTGAAAAACCATTGAAAAAGGGTAGGGGTATGAACTCACCGGACGCGGAAATGTGTCAATTTCGGATGTTAAGCGTCGAATCGAGGCCTTATAACATGCGAGGTTCCTATGTAATATGAAATGACATAAAAATATATCTAATTAAATTCATAAACTCTAATTAGATATGAAGTCACACTCCAACTAACGAAAACACCTCAAAACGGGTGTTTGGAGTGACTCGGGTGACATCTACGGACGGGAACTGAAGCGAGGGACTTGGGATTTGAGTTTACTCCCCAAGAGTAAACTTTCTAAGGAGTTTACGGCCTATATACCACTCACACATGAGTTCACGGATGTGAACTCATGTTGGCAAGATTCATGGTGTTTAAGGGGTCACAAATGGATATTAACACTTGGAAATGCTTGGAATAATTTTTCCTAAGGCTTGGAATGGATTAAAATCACCAAATACAACACTTAAGGGAGTTTACGGCCTTGGTATGGGGCCTATATCTGTAAACTCTCATATCTCCTTGAATAAGTGTTTTTAAGGTCCCAAAATTAATCACATGTGATTCTAAAAATTCCTACAAGCCTTGAAATGATTTTTGGACACTAAATGACACACTTTTAGGAGTTTATGGCCATGGAGCACCTTCTATGGGCGTAAACTCTCAAATGAAGAGTTTTGATGTGTTTAAAGCCCTTAAACTATTTTTGGTTGGTCCTATGATTTATTCCAAGGCTTTTGGTGGTGTTGGATGGCTTTCTAACACCTTGAAAATGAGTTTACACCCTTGTTTAAGGAGTTTAAGGCCCAAGTACCAGCCTTGGCTGTAAACTCACACAAACCCTTCAAAATTTATGTTTAAGGTGTTCTAGGTCCATTTCCAATATTCCAAAAGTCATATCTAAGTCTTGTTTGTGTCTTGGAAGGGTTAAATGGCTTAAAAACTCCTTTAGATATGTGTTTACGGCCTAGACACCTTCCAGGGCCGTAAACTCATATACAAGGCTTTAAATCATGGTCCAAATCATTCTAAGCTCATTCCATAAAGTCATCTAACCTTATTCAAGGTCTAATTGTGGTTTGGAAGGGTTTTGTTGCTCCAAAAACCCCCTTTATATGAGTTTACGGCCTAGGACTGTTCTAGGGCCGTAAACTCATGGTAATGGTCCTAATCCATGGTTTTAACTCGAATTTGAAGGCTAGACAGGTTTCATAACAATTTAGGGAAGGTACCTTGGAGATTTGAGACCTTAAACTTGAGATTTGGACCTTTAATTCTAGTTTGAGGAGAGAGGTTGGAGTGAAAGTTGTAGAATAGAGCAAAAGCTTCAAAATGAAGACTTGGATCACTTTAAATAGTGTGAAAATTCGGGACACGGTAGAATTCTACCCGACACCGGCGTTAGACGGGGCTTTTGGTCGCACCCGGCCAAATTGCCGTAACCCGATATGGTTGATTCTAGAAATGTTCCGATCATTAACATGAGGCGTTAGAATGAGTTCTAAGGGTATTAAGTCACTTATTAAGTCATAAAATAAAACCCGCAATAATGACTTAATAAAAGGTCGGAAACGGAAACGAAATCGGAAACGGCGATTGGATGATCGGAACGAGTCGCGAGAAGGGTTACATTTAGGGATATGAATTTCGGGTTGTTACATTATGGCCGTAAACTCCCTTAGGAGTTATCCCTGGGCCGTAAACTCCATTAAGATGCCCTTAAAGACCATAAACCCACTCATACTATATAGCTTTGGACCTAGAATAATTCCATGAAGAAGTTAGAAGCCTTAAAACACACTAGATCCCCTCACCATGAGTTTACGGCCGTAAACTCATGGTGAGATGTCCCTGGGCCGTAAACTAAGCTTTGGGAGTTAACTATCGGAGAGTAATCTCCATTCCTAAGCCATACACACCTTTAGACACTACCCGGGACACCCAAACACTTAACGAAAGTGTTTTTTGCTCCTTTGAGTGCGTATACATGTTTGATTAGTATTAAATATACTAATTGTATGTGAACATATGTTATCATATGTTAAGTAGGTCATTGAGTGTGTTCGAGTCCTTACATGACACCGAACGCCCAAACGGCACCTTCGTCGGACCTACTTATACCAGGTGAGTTCATACCCCTGAATGAACCTTTTAAATGTTTTTACATGTTTTATAGGGGGGGATACAAGTTAAACATGCCAGTTATCATATCAATCACATGTGATTGATAACCCGCATGCACAAGATTTTACCACACTGTATACTGTTTTACCGAGTAGGACACTATAATGATTTTCAAAAAGGTTTTTCGTTTGTTTCAAGACTCTTACTTGTACTGTTTTATCTAAATTCATTTTAAACTGGTTTATGAAAGATTTCCAAAGGTTTTCAAACATATTTTACAAAAGAATACAAATTATTATTTTTCCCTGAGTATAAAGGCTTTTCCTCAAAGTTCCCTTTTACGGCGTATATTCTTACTTGTTAGTTGCTACTGCTTCGCTTTCATGTATTTTAAACTCCTACTTGATAATGCTTTCTCTTCGTGATATGCTTATACTTGTTCGACACTCCTACTTCACTTGCGACCGCTCCTACTTTACTTGTTAGACACTCCTACTTCACAAGAATCACTTCTACTTGATACACACTCAGTCGTAGTTAGATGTATGCCTGTGCTTATATAGGTACATATAAGTAATGATTGAAAGACTTAGGAAGGCTCGTCCGCCCTATTTCCTTTTCTTCGTTGAGATGTGGTCTGGTGGGATCGGATGGCCGTCCGAAGGTCGTTTGATTCATTAGTTATATATTATGTATATGAGTATGGACATACATGAATTCTCTAGTCAGTTCAGTTAAGGGTCTCTACCTCTAGTCTACACTTACATTAGAAACACACTACCCACTATATGGAAGTCTCTACCTCTAGTTCAACACTTACACACTACCCACTATTTGGAAGTCTCTACCCACAATTTGAGATGCATCTTCAGGACACGGCCTTCTCCGTCGTCTAGATTGTTACCAGAATCTCCTGTAGGGAGAGCGGACATTGTGTGTATAGATCTATACGGGATTGACAACCCCGCACCTAGACTGCTAGCTACAGTCCCGGCCTACCAAGCCAACGGGTGACAAATGTCATATTTTGGACGCTTGTAGGGCGTCTGGTACTCTAGTCAGTACGGTTACGAGTATCCCGGGTTACCTTATAATTCATTGGCTTTAAGGTAACGATATTTCACCGGCAATTTACGCTGTATGCTGGTAATTGATTTTCAGAGTCACAATGTTTTGACCTTAGAAGACGTATCTTTCTTTTGAAACTGTCTGGGGTCTGTTTTCTCTGTTTTGATCTTACAAGATGTAAGTCCCTAATTTGCCCGTGTATCAGTCACATCCGTTTGATGGTGCGGAATCCCAATCAAACGGATTCATAAAATATTACACAAAAATATAATTGCCCAGAAAAGTAAAGTATAAACCATATTTTGACCCAACAATGTCAAAACAGGAGCTTTTATGTGTGTGTGAATCCTTTGTATCCGGATTATAATTCATATCAATACGTACAAGATTCATATTAATTCTTCTTCTCCTTCTCTTCTATTTTTGATCTTACATCTTCCGTTTGATTGGGATTCCGCACCATCAAACGGATCTGACTGATAGACGGACAAATTAGGGACTTACAATTGGTATCAGAGCCAAGTTGTATCAGTCAAAAGGATTTATTGTTTCATCCAAAAATCGAATATTCTGTGTTTACGGTCCAAGCTTACGGCCGTAAACACCGAGTTCTTGGGCCGTAAACTCTATTTTGGAGCATTATTTTATCTTATTTTCGAAATATTTTTGCGTTTTTGGATACATCTCGCAAAAATAAAGGGGATTTGTTCTTTGTGTTTTTCATAAGAAAAAGGTTTTTGATTGAGTTTTGAAGCTTCAAAGTCGAAAAATCGCTGTTTTTCACGTAATTGTTGGAGAGTTTTCGGCCGGAGCTTACTGCCGGAAACAGTTCACGGCCGGCGGCGGGGGTCGGGTTTACGGTTAGGGTTTCCGGAGTTTGCGGTTCGGCAGGGCAGATTGGTTCGGTAGATCAGCTCGGTGGAAGACGGCTCGGCTCAAATTTGCGGCGGCTCGGAACTTGCGGCTCGGCTAAGCAGCAGCACAAGCATCGACGCCTTTACTTCAAAAATTTAAAGTTAAACACTTCCTGTCGCTTTCAAGTTTCGCCAATTTGACACTTTCTGCCCAAAAAACTAAATTTCTTTTAATTTTAAATTCTTTTTTCATCAAAAATTAAAAAAAATAATAAAATAATAAAATAAATTAATTAATAATAATAATAAAATATATATATATATATATATATTATTTTTAACTTTTATTTTTGTTTTTTTATTTAAAATTTTGAGTTTGATTTTTGAGTTTAATTTTTTTTAAAATTTGACTTTCAAGGTTGACCTTTGACTTTAAAATTTTGACTTTGACTTTCAAGTTTGACCTTTGACTTTAAGCTTTGACTTTCTCATTTGACTTTTAAAATTTCAAATTTAGCTTTTCAGTTTGACTTTTGAGTTTAATTTTTTTTAAATTTTGACTTTTAAGGTTGATATAAAAAAAAGGGCATTTTAAGTTTGACTTTTAAATTTTATTTTAGCTTCTAGTTTTTCTTTAATCGATTTTAAGGTCTACGAGGGAATTTGAAAACATGAAAGAGAGTCGTTAGGAGATTTTAAGACAAAATTTCAACATGTTCGATTATGTCCCAGGAGAAACCCTCGAAACTCAATTGCAGAGATTTACTACACTCACTACTGAAATGAATATAGCCGGGATCTTCTTGTCCAAATCAGAGATAAACAAAACTAAATTCACTTCCGAAATCGTGGGATATGAACGTAGCTGTCATCAAGAAGACAAAAGATCTCAATCGTCGTAGTATTGCTGAAGTAATTGAAGAGCTTGACGCTTTAAAGAGTTCTGTAAACCTTCCGGTCAATGAAGTGTCATGTTCTCATTCATGTGAAGTTTCATCTTCTCAATCATGTGAAGCCACGATTAAATTACTTCGGGATCAAATTGATATATTTAAAAGAGAAGTTGAAGACCGGATGTAACATCCCCCTTTGGCACGTATCACAATATTGTCCGCTTTGGGCCAATCGGCACGAGGACTTCCCAGGGGGTCACCCATCCTGGTACTACTCCCGCCCGAGCACGCTTAACTGCAGAGTTCTTATGGGATCTGCTGCCCTCACGGCTTTAAAACGCGTTGTGATAGGGAAGGTATCGACACCCCTTATAAGGAATGCTTAGTTCTCCTTCCCAGCCGATGTGGGATCAGATCTAACCCACTTTCACCCCCCATTATAGGGTTCGACGTCCCCGTCGAACACATCGACTCGTGCCCTGGCTCTGATACCATTTGTAACATCCCCCTTTGGCACGTATCACAATATTGTCCGCTTTGGGCCACTCGGCACGAGGACTTCCTAGGGGGTCACCCATCCTGGTACTACTCCCGCCCGAGCACGCTTAACTGCAGAGTTCTTATGGGATCTGCTGCCCTCACGGCTTTAAAACGCGTTGTGATAGGGAAGGTATCGACACCCCTTATAAGGAATGCTTAGTTCTCCTTCCCAGCCGATGTGGGATCAGATCTAACCCTTCTCTAAATTATTTTTGGGGCACATTTAGGAGGGGACTCGGCGAGTTGGTGCATGACTCGCCGAGTAGGGCCATGGTCTTGGTCGCAGTCGCTAATACGCGACTGGACTCGACGAGTCCAAATAGGGACTCGGCGAGTAGACGCTGGTTCAGCTGAACCCTAGCCGTTTCATTTCTGAATCGTATATAATGATGTTATGGCCGTCATGTCGCGTCTTTTGGCCGATTGAAGATACATTGGGAGTTTGTGGGCATCTGGAGCAATAGTGAGGGCTAGAGGAAGCTTGAAGAGATTGTTAGACAAGGAGGGGCAAGGTGGTGATCAAAGGAATCGAGTACTGGAGGTTTGGGGACACAGGGAACACGTTTCCAGGTAATCCTCGGATCAAAATCTGTAGCTTTTATGCTGTATGCGAATTTAGGGTTTAGGAAACCCATTTAAGGGATTGTTAGATTGTAGTGATGTTATAAGTGTTTAAAAACCCTTGTATTAGTATATGTGAAAGTCCAGGAAGCCCCATATCTATATATTTCGAAATCATGCGAAATACAGGAGGCAGCGGATTGACTGCATGGCGAGGACTCGCCGAGTCCAATGATCAGACTCGGCGAGTAGCTTGAAGATTCACTAGGACTCGCCGAGTTGTTCTTCAGACTCGGCGAGTAGCTTGAAGACCTATTGGAACTCGTCGAGTTGTTCTTCAGACTCGGCGAGTAGCTTGAAGACCTATTGGAACTCGTCGAGTTGTTCTTCAGACTCGGCGAGTAGCTTGAAGATCTACAGGAACTCGTCGAGTTGTTCTTCAGACTCGGCGAATGGAGTCAGGGTGTCTATACTCGCCGAGTTGCCCTTTGCACTCGACGAGTCTGGTCAAGATTGACCGTTGACCTGTATGTAACTTAGTAGGGTCAGTTGTCTTGTTTGATAAGATCATTAATAAAGGTATGTGGTATTATAGGGAACCTGCGGATTAGCGGATCGAGTGCGAGTAGCTCGAAGGGTTTATAGCTTGCATACTACGAGGTGAGTCTTCTCACTATACTTCACCCGGAAGGGTTTGACTGTGAGACCGGAAGGTCGTATTTGTTATATCTATGCTATGTCTAGAGAGGTAGATGCTTTATGTGTGATGTATGCTTATATGTGATGTATACTTATACGGGCCGGAAGGCGAGACCTTATGTGACAGAAAGAACGGTATGATGTATGACTTATGTGTTATGTGCGTTATGTTACATGTGTTATGTTTTATACTATTATGGGCCGGAAGGCAAAATACTATGGGCCGGAAGGCAATCTAGTACGGGCCGGAAGGCGACACGTTATGGGCCGGAAGGCGATTATATTACGGGCCGGAAGGCAATGTCATGTGGACTGAAAGGTCCGGGCCGGAAGGCGTATGTGGGTAAGTCGTATACTGGGGAACTCACTAAGCATTTATGCTTACTAGTTGTGGTTATGTTTTTTTTCAGGTACTAGTGATGACCGTGGGAAGGCGCCGGCGTGACACGTACACACTGCCGCTGTTGAAGATCCTGAAGATTTATTATTTATACTTTTGAAACAAACTTGGAATAAACCCTTTTGTCGAATAATGATGCTTTGTTTTAAATGAAAAATTTATTTGAAAATTTGAGCTGTTACAATTGGTATCAGAGCCTAGGTTTGAGGGATTCGGGTGTACTTTTGGGGTGCAACTGAACTCAGACCGGGGATTTGAGGAAAAATCTTTTTAAATAATAAGGACACAACATTTTATAAATGATAAAGCGGTAAAACAAGGATGGAACAGTGTGTACGTGCAGCCAGCGTCCGAACGGTAAAGATCCCCAGAATACCTTACAATGTTATGTTATGCACTGAATTATGAATTGTTATGCATGCTAGAAGACTAGGCATTCATGATAGGACTAGAATTGCCTGTTTTGTGATGCCTTAGTCTAGGGAGATTGCTTATATGAGATATTTGGTAGCGTGCAAGTAGATAGTGCATACTAGAGGTAGAGTACTCATTATTCGGGATTTGGGGAGGAAGATTTGGGACGAATACTGATACGGTGTGGTCGGTAGTATTGGGCCCGTACTATCGAAGGCACCGGATCAGTGGAAGACTCAAATAAGAATCCCTGGAAATCGGAGACTGGGTAGGGCGCGTATCGAGTACAATTGTACTTGGTGGAGTCTCTGATGATTTTATGTTGTATTTCAGAGACATCATGGTTATCACACGCAATGGGGCGAGTTCGAGCGGTGCGAGTGATGATGAGATTCGTCAGATTATTCAGGAAGAGGTAGCTGCGGCGGTCCGGGCTGAGATCCCGGAGATGTTTGGGTCTATTAAGACCACGCTGATGGAGGAGTTTGAGGAGCGGTACGCCGCACTTACTGAAGCTGCAGTTACTGCCGCTACCGCAGCGGTGGCTGCTGCCAGGCCGCAAGGGGGTGATTCATTACTATTCAGGGAATTCAGCAACACGAAACCCCCTGAATTTGATGGGACACAGGATCCGATTGCAGCCATGAAGTGGATCGCCGACATCGAGGGGTGCTTCTATACTTGCTCATGCCCGGAGCACTTGAGGGTACGGTTCGCCTTGAACCAGCTCCGTCTGGGAGCGAAGGATTGGTGGAAGTTCGTGACGGCGAACTTCACTCAGGCAGAGATTACGGCGGTGACATGGGAGAGGTTTACGGAGATGTTCAGGGATGAGTACGTTCCCCCGGTAGAGAGGGAGCGATTGATTCAGGAGTTCTTGACCCTTAAGCAGGGTACTGATTCCGTGGCAGTGATCACACGGAAGTTGCATGAGAGGGCAATGTTCTGCCCCGAGCTGGTATCTACGGAGCAGTCGCGGATGAGCCGTTATTTGGGTGTTTTGAAGAGGGAGATCCGGGAGTTTGTGTCAAACTCCACCTATCGTACTTTCACTGAGCTTCAGGCGAACGCCAGGAAGCGTGAGATCGAGTTAGAGACTCAAGTGAGGGAGGAGGCTGAGTCTCGGCAGGTGGATCGACGGCCGGCCCAGTCTCAGCCGGCAGCCAAGCGGACTAAGTTCGCTGATTCGAGGAGGGGAGGTTCGAAGGGTCGCACTTGCGCGAAGTGCGGCAAGAGTCACGAGGGGGCGTGTCGAGCTGGTGGTTGCTACAAGTGTGGCAAAGAGGGACATATTGCCAGGGATTTCCCTAAGGGGTTTATGGTTTGCTTTCACTGCAACCAGACAGGCCATCGGAAGGCCGAGTGCCCGCAACTTCGTCAGGGAGCTACATCTACTACCCGGACTACTGAGACCCGACCGGTGAAGGTCGAGGCCCCGAGGGCTCGCGGGAGAGCCTTTCAGCTGACTGCGGAGGAGGTCCGCGCTGCGCCCGATGTTGTGGCAGGTATGTTATCATTCATGTATTTAATTAAAGGTCGAAATGTTATGCTTATGTTAATGTATGTGTAGGTACTTTCCTTGTGAACTCTATGCCTGCTCTAGTATTATTTGATTCGGGTGCGAGTAGATCGTTTGTATCGTTAGCTTTTAGTCAGCACATCGGCATTAGTCGTGAGCCGTTAAGTCGGCCTTTGAGTGTTTCCATTGCGGCTGAGAGGGTGATTTGTGCTACGGAGGTTCTTCGGGGATGTGTGCTAGAGATCTTCGGGGTCGCGTTTCCGATTGACCTAATTCCTATTGCGATGGGTGATGTCTGTGTCATCGTAGGCATGGACTGGTTGAGCCGATTCAGCGCTGTCATCGACTGCGAGCGTCAGTTGGTGACTATACGAGACCCTAGTGGGGGAGTTCTTACGGTGTACGGCGAGGGTATCCGTTCGAGATCAGCTTTTTGTTCGGCCGCTAGGGCGAGGCAATGCCTACAGCGGGGATGTAACGGCTTTGTGGCGTATGTGTTGGATACGCGGAAGAGTTCCGAGAGACCGAAGACATTGAAGGAGGTTCCAGTGGTGCGCGAGTTTCCAGATGTTTTTCCCGAGGATTTGCCGGGAATACCTCCTGTGAGACAAGTGGAGTTTGGTATCGATCTAGTTCCAGGGGCTGCGCCTATTGCGAAGGTGCCTTATCGTCTTGCACCTCCAGAGATGCAAGAATTGTCCTCGCAACTTCAAGAGTTGTTGGGGAAGGGGTTTATTCGGCCGAGTAGCTCGCCGTGGGGAGCACCGATTCTGTTCGTCAAAAAGAAGGATGGTTCACACCGGATGTGTATCGATTACCGGGAGCTGAACAAGGTGACAGTTAAGAATCGCTATCCGTTACCGAGGATCGATGATCTATTTGATCAGTTGCAAGGGGCATCTTGGTTTTCCAAGATTGATTTGAGATCGGGGTACCACCAGGTGAGAGTGCGGGATGAGGATGTCCAGAAGACAGCCTTTAGGACGCGGTATGGGCATTACGAGTTCGTGGTGATGCCTTTTGGGCTCACCAATGCCCCAGCAGTTTTCATGGATCTCATGAACAGGGTATGCAGGCCGATGCTGGATCGGTCTGTGATTGTATTCATCGACGACATTCTGGTGTATTCGCGGTCGAGGGAGCAGCATGAGGGACATTTGAGAGAGGTCCTTGAGGTACTGAGGTCGGAGAAGCTATATGCAAAATTCTCCAAATGTGACTTCTGGTTGCGGGAAGTTCAATTTCTGGGGCACGTTGTAAATAAGGCAGGGATATTGGTCGATCCGGCCAAGGTGGAAGCGGTAATGAGATGGGAGGCACCGAAGTCACCTTCGGAGATCAGGAGTTTCCTTGGGTTGGCAGGGTACTATCGAAGGTTCATTAGGGACTTCTCCAAGATCGCGGTGCCACTTACCAAATTGACCCGAAAGGGTGTTACATTTTCATGGGGACCCGAGCAGCAGACTTCCTTCGAGACACTTCGTCAGAGACTGTGCGAAGCACCAGTACTGGCTCTTCCGGAAGGGATGGAGGACTTTGTCGTATATTGCGACGCATCGATTTCGGGACTGGGTGCGGTGTTGATGCAGAGGGGCCATGTGATAGCCTATGCATCGAGGCAGCTGAAGCCTCACGAAGCAAGATACCCCACGCATGACTTAGAGTTGGGGGCAGTAGTGTTCGCCCTCAAAATTTGGCGTCACTACCTGTACGGGGTTCGTTGTACCATATACACGGACCATAAGAGTTTGAAGTATTTGATGGATCAACCCAACCTAAACATGCGTCAGAGGAGATGGTTAGACGTGGTTAAGGATTGTGACTGTGAGATCCTATACCACCCAGGCAAGGCTAATGTGGTAGCCGATGCATTGAGTCGTAGGGCGGAGGGTACTCCATTGCGGGACGTATGTTTGAGATTGACGGTGATGACTCCGGTGTTAGATGCTATTCGTGGGGCACAGGCCGAGGTTGTGAAGTCTGGGATGCAGAAACAGGAGCGGGTCGTCGGGTTGATTTCAGAGTTTGTTACGGATGGGCAGGAACTTCTGACATTTCGGGGTCGGATCTGGGTGCCATTTGTGGGAGGTACGCGTGTTACTTTGATGGAGGAGGCACATAGATCGAAATTCTCGATCCATCCCGGTGCCACGAAAATGTATCTGGATTTGAAAAAGGAGTACTGGTGGCCTTGCATGAAGAGAGACGTTGCCTGGTTCGTTGAGAGGTGTTTGACCTGCCGTAAAGTTAAGGCCGAGCACCAGAGACCGCACGGTAAGTTGCAACCTTTGGAGATCCCTGAGTGGAAGTGGGATCAGATCACGATGGATTTCATCACCAAATTGCCGAAAACTGCCAGAGGAGTCGATGCGATTTGGGTGATTGTGGATAGGCTAACAAAGAGTGCACACTTCCTTGCCATTAGTGAAAGTTCATCAGCAGAGAAGTTGGCAGAGTTGTACGTGAGAGAGATAGTATCTCGGCATGGAGTGCCGACCTCGATTGTTTCGGATCGCGATGTACGTTTCACTTCCAGGTTCTGGAAGAAATTTCATGAGGAGTTGGGTACTAAGCTGCATTTTAGTACCGCATACCATCCCCAGACCGACGGTCAGAGCGAGCGAACGATTCAGACATTGGAAGACATGCTTAGAGCGTGTGTGTTAGACTTTGGGGGTAGCTGGGATGCGCATCTGCCGTTGGCTGAGTTTTCCTACAACAACAGCCATCATTCGAGCATTGGTATGCCACCTTTTGAGTTGATGTATGGTAGGAGGTGTCGGACTCCCATTTGCTGGGGAGAAGTGGGACAGAGAGTGATGGGCAGTACATAGATTGTACTTCAGACGACCGAGCAGATTCAGCAAGTGAGGCAGAGGTTATTGACCGCCCAGAGTCGACAGAAGAGTTATGCGGACAGACGCCGATCCGAGCTCGAATTCCAGGTCAGCGACTTCGTTCTTCTAAAGGTTTCTCCTTGGAAAGGGGTAATTCGGTTCAGGAAGAGGGGCAAGTTGGGGCCCCGGTTCATAGGTCCATTTCGGGTAATTGCAAGGGTAGGTCGGGTAGCTTATCGGTTGGAGTTGCCAGCGGAGCTAGACCAGATTCACAATACCTTCCACGTGTCGCAGTTGAGGAAGTGTATAGCCGATGAGGCAGCAGTGGTTCCGTTAGAAGACATTCAGGTGGATGCGAGCCTGAATTACGCTGAAAGACCAGTAGCTATCAGGGATCGGAAGATCAAGGTTCTACGGAATAAGGAGATACCTCTGGTGTTGGTTCAGTGGCAACATCGGAAGGGATCAGAGATGACTTGGGAGCCGGAAAGAGAAATGCGGGAGCAACATCCGGAATTATTCGCAGAATGAGACTTCGAGGGCGAAGTCTAGTTCTAGTGGGGGAGAGTTGTAACAGCCCGGAATTTCAGGTATTTCTCTAAAGTATTTTTGGGGCACATTTAGGAGGGGACTCGGCGAGTTGGTGCATGACTCGCCGAGTAGGGCCATGGTCTTGGTCGCAGTCGCTAATACGCGACTGGACTCGACGAGTCCAAATAGGGACTCGGCGAGTAGACGCTGGTTCAGCTGAACCCTAGCCGTTTCATTTCTGAATCGTATATAATGATGTTATGGCCGTCATGTCGCGTCTTTTGGCCGATTGAAGATACATTGGGAGTTTGTGGGCATCTGGAGCAATAGTGAGGGCTAGAGGAAGCTTGAAGAGATTGTTAGACAAGGAGGGGCAAGGTGGTGATCAAAGGAATCGAGTACTGGAGGTTTGGGGACACAGGGAACACGTTTCCAGGTAATCCTCGGATCAAAATTTGTAGCTTTTATGTTGTATGCGAATTTAGGGTTTAGGAAACCCATTTAAGGGATTGTTAGATTGTAGTGATGTTATAAGTGTTTAAAAACCCCTGTATTAGTATATGTGAAAGTCCAGGAAGCCCCATATCTATATATTTCGAAATCATGCGAAATACAGGAGGCAGCGGATTGACTGCATGGCGAGGACTCGCCGAGTCCAATGATCAGACTCGGCGAGTAGCTTGAAGATTCACTAGGACTCGCCGAGTTGTTCTTCAGACTCGGCGAGTAGCTTGAAGACCTATTGGAACTCGTCGAGTTGTTCTTCAGACTCGGCGAGTAGCTTGAAGACCTATTGGAACTCGTCGAGTTGTTCTTCAGACTCGGCGAGTAGCTTGAAGATCTACAGGAACTCGTCGAGTTGTTCTTCAGACTCGGCGAGTGGAGTCAGGGTGTCTATACTCGCCGAGTTGCCCTTTGCACTCGACGAGTCTGGTCAAGATTGACCGTTGACCTGTATGTAACTTAGTAGGGTCAGTTGTCTTGTTTGATAAGATCATTAATAAAGGTATGTGGTATTATAGGGAACCTGCGGATTAGCGGATCGAGTGCGAGTAGCTCGAAGGGTTTATAGCTTGCATACTACGAGGTGAGTCTTCTCACTATACTTCACCCGGAAGGGTTTGACTGTGAGACCGGAAGGTCGTATTTGTTATATCTATGCTATGTCTAGAGAGGTAGATGCTTTATGTGTGATGTATGCTTATATGTGATGTATACTTATACGGGCCGGAAGGCGAGACCTTATGTGACAGAAAGAACGGTATGATGTATGACTTATGTGTTATGTGCGTTATGTTACATGTGTTATGTTTTATACTATTATGGGCCGGAAGGCAAAATACTATGGGCCGGAAGGCAATCTAGTACGGGCCGGAAGGCGACACGTTATGGGCCGGAAGGCGATTATATTACGGGCCGGAAGGCAATGTCATGTGGACTGAAAGGTCCGGGCCGGAAGGCGTATGTGGGTAAGTCGTATACTGGGGAACTCACTAAGCATTTATGCTTACTAGTTGTGGTTATGTTTTTTTTCAGGTACTAGTGATGACCGTGGGAAGGCGCCGGCGTGACACGTACACACTGCCGCTGTTGAAGATCCTGAAGATTTATTATTTATACTTTTGAAACAAACTTGGAATAAACCCTTTTGTCGAATAATGATGCTTTGTTTTAAATGAAAAATTTATTTGAAAATTTGAGCTGTTACACCGGAGATATGAAGGATATCAACTCAGGAAAGGACAAAAACCCCTGAAGGCTGAGTTAGAATCAAAAACCAAGGACTTTAGGAAACTTTAGGAAGAGTATAGCAACAAGTGTGAAAATTATGATTATGTTAAGAGACAACTTGTTGCTGTAACTGAAGAACTTGACGCTTTAAAAATCAAGTGTGGAAAAACTGATGTCAGTTTCAAAAATTATACTGCATCAAATAAGACAGTCGAGTCCTTATATGAAACCCAGTTAAAATTCAAAGAAAATCAAAACAAGGGTCTAGGGTATGATAGTGTACCTCCTCCTTACAATCATAACTACACATCCATCCCTATGAAACAAGAAGAAATTAACAGGGAGGCACATCTTAAACACGGAAAACCAGCTGGATTTGTGTCAGGAGGAGTTATTAATGTTGAAAATATTGATGTTTCTTTTACATGTGCAGGTAAAGTAGCAGAGGATGAGAACAAGGAGAGTTCTTCTAAACAAACCAATGACTCCTTGAACTCTAAATCTGTTGCTTCGAACTCGGCTGCTTCTAACAAACCTGCCGTTGAGAAATATAGGCCTCCAATTCCAGCGCAACAAAGTGCCTGTTGTAAGTGTGCATATGGAAACAACTAGAGACAAGGCAAGGATACGCCACCAGGGGTAGGAAAAAACAACTTCATAGTGAAGAAAAACACTTGTTTTCACTGTGGAACACCTGGACACATTGCCAGAAATTTTCCTAATCGCGCATACGTTCCCTACTATGCACAAGGACAGAAAAACGCGCCAAGTGGGAGATACTTCAAAAGAAATCCTTCCAGTTCACGTTTAGACAATGTTGACTGGAACGCGCAGAAAGCTAAGAATCAATCTCACAAGGCCAAGAATCTAAATCCCAAGGGCAAGAAGGGAATGTCGGCCAAGAAGCCAAGTTCAAGAGATGCTCGTATGAAGCCAAGACCGGTTAGGTCAATGTCATCTAGGCAGCCGACTTCAAGTTCCAAATCAAGTACCAAGCCACCCATAGGATCGAAAAAGAAATGGGTTAAACCCAACTACAAATAGGTTCCAAAGGCTCACTCTCCCAAATCTCCTAACGACTCTAGTGTTTCTACATCTTCTGTTTGTGATAAGCAGGATATGTCATGGGAGAAAGTATTGTGTGTTGATGACAAAGGTCGACCCAGTTTCAAAATGGACTGGGTTCCAAAGACCAACTAATCCCGCTCTGTGTCGGAGCAGCTATGGAGGCATATCATCAGACTTCGGTTTGTTGGTAGTGGCTGTTCCTGGCACTTGATATGGGACATCTCTCAACTGTACAACATTCAAACCTTTGTTTGAGAGTATGTGTCCTTTTGCGGGAAAGGAAGAAAAGAAGGGATCACATGGGGTTTGTGCTTAATGACATGAAGAATTTTCGAATCTGTTTTGAGATTACGCGTGCTGTTCTCAGACCTTCTGGATGCAAATTCAATCGGTGACTTACGGTTTGTGTTTTCTTCTCTATACTCCTGAGTTTTTCTTAAGCTGATTCGCTTTAAAGACTAATTTTTGTTTTAGGATAGTTTAAATTTGCACATTTACTTTCGTTTCTCTCCTATGCACAAATTTAGGGGGAGAAATTAAAACAAAACAAAAATTAAAAAAAAAAATTTAAAAATCCAAAAACATCAAAAAATCAGAAAATAAAAATATATATTGGTTATGAATCTATGTTTGAGGGAGATGTTTTGGGAAGTGATATTATCAAGTGATAAGAAGGCAACCTCAGTTTGCGTAACGTACCCGAAGTTGAAGGGTCTATGCTCTGACTTGATGCGTCGGTAGGCACGAAAAACTTTAAATGGACTTGACTAGGCAGAGTTGAACTTAGGAAATTTATAGACTTGACAAATCTTTACCTAGTTAGATACGTTCAGCCTGACAATACGACGCTCGGATAGGTTGAGCAGGGAGATATATATGGGAATCTACTTGTCACATTAATTGAACCCGTACTTGGAACCGTGGTTTAACTTTTCCTCGATGTGCGGATTCTTTCCTTAATTCCGGTTGGATGGGGCGACTGGTAAATTCCGATAAATTAGGTCTGTAGAATATCATTTTCTTTCTTTCCGTCTGTTAGTCATATGTTGTCTCCTTTGCGTGACTTCCAATCCGACCTGGTACACAACATATGCAACTCTATTTCTCTGCAGGATATATATATATATATATATATATATATATATATATATATATATATATATATATTTGTGTGTGTTTGTGTGTGAAATATATGTGTGAAATACTTCTCATCTGTCAGCCATATGTTGTCTCCTTTGCGCGACTTCTAATCCGACCTGGTACACAGCATATGCAACCGTCTTCTTCTCAACCCCTCTGAAGTAGTTAGCAATAGAATTCTGAATCTCTTCTCTCTCTGAATGGTTGTCTGCTCACCCGGTGTAAGGAGTACTCTGGAAGTTCTTGATGGCTGGGGCATATCAGGAAGCGGGAAACACGTTCTAGTACACTTAAAAATTGAGAACATACAAATTGTCTATAGATCTCGCTGCTCAATTTAGGTGCACAACAATATCCCTGGTCGTCGTCAGATGAATGGTCCTTAAGATATAGTATCTAAGAAATTAGGATCAGATATAATATCTAGGAACTTAAGTTCACCTTGTCTTGTAACAAATAGTATGTCCTAAATTTGTCACAATTTTTCGTGTTTAATTGGACGACAATACCGGCGATCGACCAACAAAAGATGTGAGTATGGAAGGTACCGACAAGGGGATAAAGGCTGTCTAACAACTTTGATCCCAAATCACTCTTAAAGTTAGATATCAATTTTTATTTTTGTTAAATTTATTGTAGTTTCTTCTAATTTAAATATTAGGGGAGAATTAAAAATTAAAAATAATGAAAAAAAAATCAGAAAAATTAAAAAATCCAAAAATAGTGTTATTTCTGTTTTATTTCTTGTTCAGAAAAATCAAAAAATCCAAAAATATTTTTGTTTCTGTTTTAATTTGTGTGCTAAGTTTTCTTTTAGTTTTGTTTTGTCTTGAAAAGTGATTTCAGGTATAGATAAGACTCATGGAGCTCGTGTTGAAGATTTCTGAGCCAAAGGCTTCGTCCGTGAGCATCGAAGAATTCGCATTCGAAGGAGCAAGAAATGAAGATCATTCTTTCAACATTCAATCCTCAACCCCAGAAGCAAGGTGAAGCTGCAATTGAAGATTATGTGACGGATTGCATTGAAGCCTCCTCAATCAGTCTGCTGCTATTGTTGCACCTGCTGAAGTGATCTAGAAGTTTAGTTCTCTCTGATATTCTCTCTGAAGATTCTCAAGCTGAAAGTGTTATCTTTCAAGAATCAATACAAGAAGCCTCCTCACCCAATGTGTGATCAATGCCAAACTCTAAAGAAAAGCCCAACTGCTCAAGATGAAGTCAATTATTGAAGATTCATCAAGTTCATCTTGAAGTCGTGAAGAATTCGAAGATTAAAGCTGAAGCCAAAGCTCCCATTGAAGATTATCAAGAAAGCCAGCTACTTTTTAGGGGGAGCTTGTTGGGTCATTAACAAAAGAAAGCTATAAACCAAGGGGGAGATTGTTGGGTCAAAATATGGTTTATACTTTACTTTTCTGGGCAATTATATTTTTGTGTAATATTTTATGAATTTATGGCCAAGTTTACGGCCGTAAACACCTTACGGCCGTAAACTCATTTACGGCCCATTTGTTTCCGGCCCATGTTACCTAGTATAAATAGAGGTGTTAGGGTGAAGAGTAGAGATTGATGAACCCCAGAGAGTTTACGGCCAGAGAGAAATAGGAGCTTTTATGTGTGTGTGAATCCTTTGTATCTGGATTATAATTCATATGAATACATACAAGATTCATATTAATTCTTCTTCTCCTTCTCTTCTATTTTTGATCTTACATCATCCGTTTGATTGGGAGTCCGCACCATCAAACAAATCTCACTGATACACAGGCAAATTAGGGACTTACACAAGACGTATCTTTCATTTGATATTGTCTGGGGTCTGTTTTTCACTGTTTTAGACCTTACTAGCTGTACCTTTCATTTGGTACCTTCTAGGGTCTGAGTCTCTACTTGTTAGACTGAACCAGGCATGTCGTTAGTTCCATACTCTCCTGGAGTCTATGATTCCTTTGACTTAGTCAACAGTCCTCACTGCTGAGGCATATGTTATTTCCCTGTTGTCTCTTGCTTTCTTTAATAATAAAATTCAGTATTTTGATAATGATAGCAATTAAGGGAAAACCACTTTTTACCACATAACACTGACCAGTCTTGGTAGAAGGCTGCTGTTATTAAAGAAAATATAGGATTTCTGGAAAGAGCTCTAATACACTGTAATCTCTTAAACTACTACTTTATAAAGTTATTTGGATAAATGTCACTAAATACTTATGAACTCACCAACATTTGTAAAAATGTTGATACTCGCTTTTCAAATAACTTGTATTCTCAGGTTAGCATTAGACAGGTACACCCCCGGAGCTGTTGATGAAGACGACTTAGTACCTTGATGTACTTAATATATTTGTTTGTATACTTTGAAGCATTGTAATGTAAATCATAAAAAACTATTACTATTAATGCAATGTTTTGTTGTACTTTGATTACTATAATGCATGTGTTATGATACTTGACATGACGTCATCCACCCCAGAACGTTTCCGCCGTTCCGGTTTTGGGGTGTGACAGATTGGTATCAGAGCATTGTTTATAGTGAGCTAAGTATATCAATTAATAAAAGATATACAACCTATAAACACAAAGGGATAAAACACCCTGACCAAGAATTATACTTTAAAATATAACCATATTTTACCAAAGTATAAGAACATCCAAAACCTAAACACTCGAACACAAGTATCACAAGAAGAACAATAATAAGAGCCTTCGGATGTTGAGCATTACCGTCAAACCTGGGCAGTTATGTAATCGTAAGCTGGAATAAATGTAACCTGACCAACTACATTTATTTGAGATGCGATGAACATGTGCTTGGGAGTGATAGTGGTGTACAACAGGTCTGAAACTTACCAACTAGGAATGCTAGAGCCAAACATAAAGTTTAAAATACTATAGGAGTATTTTGGAACACTAAAAAACTTACATTAATCCCATAATTTTATTCAGAAGATAAGAAACAAACAAGAATTAAAATACCAAAGGGGAATTTTAGGATCAATAACTAACCTTGTGTGAAAAACTAAAAAGATCCTTGTTGATATACCTACAATTACAGAGAGTATACTCCCAAGATTATGTATAATATGGATCCCATAGGCTAAGAATGTGTGGTTTCGCCCTATTTCCTTTTCCTCGTTGGGATGTGGTTCTAGAGTAGTATCACATATTCGAAGGCCTATCGGATCTAAGCTATATATGATTTGTATACCCTGTGTAATCATATCAGGACTCGATAGGGATCATCCAGTGAAATGTTAATAATCTCTTAGGATTCTTTAGACATTTCCATTCTCACACGAACCCTGTAGAAAACCCTATCCACTTCAGTGCTTAACAGAAGAGTTGAGTCCGACCCCGAAGAAGTTCATTGAGAAGATTTCCAGCTAGGAAACGAATGAACTAGGTCGAGACTATTGAATTCACCAAGTGTCAATATCTTTTAGGGACATCGGTGAGAAATTCGCCTAAACTTCGGAGATTCCCAGTCATCCATCATGAAGTGGTAACACCCAGAGTCGGAATCAGAAGGAAGGCGGAGTAGAAATTCAATATGTCCATACGAGGAGAGAAACCTAGGTAACTATCCGAAGGAAACCAACTCTGATACCAGAAAAAGATACGACGCAGACAGAGGGAGCCAGTACATGGAACCCAAGAATTGTCTTTTCCTCGTGTTCGTCACGCTAATACACCTTTAAAATAATACAATTTAGTGAGTTAGTGGCTACACTACTCACGCTATGTGTTAGGTAAATCGTCGTTTCCCATTGCCAGATACACGATTAGGGCGGATCCCCGCATCTCTATTGAGAGAATTTAGTCATTTTCCCTTGTGAGCCTCTCTTTCTGCAGTTTCGTTCCGAACTGTTCTCAAATCTCTCCGGGTCGGAGAGTGAAACCTTTCCCAGTATAAAGGTAACTTAGTAGGAACGACTCGCATCTTATGGCCTTTTTCCGATACTCATACTCCCACTTCGATTACCAGGACTACATCATAGGGATGTAGGTCGACACTCAGACGACCAGTACCCAAGGCATGGGAAAATTTATGCCTAATATGTTCAGGACAGAAATGTCAAGGGTTAACCATCGTCTCTCATTACCTTGTATTCCTTTCCGTGTAGGAAAACCATGCCACCGAAGAAGCGTAACCAATCCACAAGCAAGAAACCTGCTCTCTTATTCGATGAAGCTACATTCCAAGCTGCAGTCTCAGCAGCCGTAGTAGCTGTCACGGCTCACCTGAATGCTAACACCGCCAATGTTAGCAAGGGCCCTGTCGGGATTTCCAATCCTGGCGATGGACAGTAGCAACGAACACTTTCATACCCAGTCACCCAAGAACCTCAACCGAACCCACTAAATAGAAAACTCAAGATTGAGGAGGGAAGTACCTCGGCTCAAGGACCTTCTGAAAGGCGATGAGCTGAGGCAGTCTATACCCCTGTCAATCCTTCCGTCCCGACCTCAAGAAGACCATACCTAGGAGACCTTCCCCACTGCAGCAAGTGGAGCTACCATCATCATGGTGCCTATCGGGGACTCTTATGTGCTAGGTGCAACATGAAGGGGCATACTGCTCGTGTATGCAGAACTCCAGTGGAGCGTATTGCATCGATCACTAATGCGGCGACCAATCCTGTTTGTCACCTATGTGGTGAAATGGGACATTTCAAGAAGGATTGCTCAGTTGAAGGAAACAACAAAGACACACGAGGAGCCTAACTCTACTGCTTAGAGAGAAGCATCAAGGAACTCGTTAGATTTTGGTACGTCTCTCGATCTCGGGTAACTAAACTGAAAACAATAAAAGACTAATTCAAATGTAAATTCTTTCCAGTAGGGCGAAAGTCGCAGCACTGTTATAAAATTTAAAAAAAAAATTCATCAGGTAAAACTATAATGGCTAAACATATATGTTACGACCATGTATATTTTAGATGGACAGACCTAGAGTGAGTGAATGCCGCCTCATTTTCTGTTCCTCGTTTGGTTGTGGATTTAGGGCGGAGTCGCTCAGTCAACAGTCCTCCCCACCTTAACCATACAAGACTAGTATATGTAGGCGGTTATAGAAATGCCTCGTGAGAATCCATTCATGAAAAGGTACTCTATTCGGAAACACTTAGAACTCTCTATAGTTCCGCGTCGACTCTATCGGTCTAAGTATCCGCGGTAGTGATACATAGGACGAAACCTGAGACGCCTAGAACTTGTGTGCCTGTTCGACACATGACTCTATCCATCTTCATCATATATCATGTCGGAGTGCGCCAACTTCGACGACTCTATTGATCATGGTTCGACTTCGTGCAACGATGTGGATACTCTTAGTGCTGTGTAAAAAGAACTTTCTCCGTAGCCATGTCGACGAATAAAGGTTCTTCCAAACCTGAACATAACACAAATAATCAAACCTAATGCGATCCGTCGATCGTCTCTCTTATCTCAAACCTTCTAATGTACCCAAGAGAGGGTACCGCACGCTGTTGACCGACCTCTTGTAGTCAGATGAACACCGAAGTGAACAACACTGTAGAAAATCCAGAAGACGACAACCAACCAAAGCATACTCCATAAAATCCCCGGAAAGACCCTTCGCGCCTCGCCCGTCGGGTTCGTAAACATAGAGATTAGAACTCATAAGGAATGACCGCCATAACCAGGTATATGCTTAAAAGTAGTATACAATAGAGATCAAAAAGATTTAAGGTGTGTGCTTCCTCCCTATTCCCTGTCCTCATTGGGTTGTGGGTTTGGGGTGGAGTCGCACAGCTAAACATCCTGCCGACCTCAATTGTATACTGCCTGCATACACCAAGTATTGGTGGTTAAGCCAAGCATGAGCTCTACCACGAACCTCTTCGCAAAACACTTTCACCCTATTCCATAACATAGGAGCCGGAGTCAAGAGAATCACCGCAGGTTAAGCTAGTAAAGTTCCGATTGATGAGACCCTATACTCACTAGAATTGACCTAGATCGAGAAAACTCAGAACCTTCGGAAGAGTAGTTGCAGTAGATGCTCGCACCACTCCGGCACTTCATCCACCCTGTTATAGACAAATAGTGCCTATCATCCCCCACCCTCTCGCATGGAGGAAGTCATCGTCACCCTGTGGACGATAGACTACATTCTCCAGAGTGAACACTAGGATACCGAGAACCACAGGATGACCTTCTCAGCCAAGAATACTTGATCAAAGTGCGGAAGTAGTTGCGTTAAGCCTCATGACCCAGATCCCGAAGAGATTGTAGACTTGACACTAGCCTTGGTGTTAGCCGAAAGGTTATGCAGGAACATACGCTTTCCGCACTAGCATAAACCAAAGTCTTAGAGGTTAATTGGACTATTAGGTGTTCCACGTATACTATCTCACGCAGAAATAGTAGAACCACCTCCCGAAATAGTTCAACACTTGTCTGGTGAAACTCTATCTCCCCGACCCTCAGAGTTTCCGCATCTCAAGAGCCTTCAGTGCAGATTCATTTTGCACAAGCTTGAGATAGACCCTCTACAGCAAACCAATAACCATAGTCACGCAACCCACTCGACGATCTAGAAAGTCTCTACCATGCAGTTGACAGGAAATGCGAGACCAAAGACCACTCGAGCTTTCTAAACACCAACCTGAAGGACTACACACACAGTACGAGTGAGAACGTTAGGAACTTCGAATGGCGATCACACCAGTGACGATCTTGCCATAGAAGTACACTAGGTTCTAAGCAATGAAAAGCTCTAACCTTCCGAGAGCTTAGGACCATCTGAGAATTCTCATGGAGACTTGGTCCAACCCCTTTCAGACCGCTACTGCCTTCGGATATTCCACAAAATTCACACCCGATCAATCCACTTCTTAGACTTGATATGTGAATTCCCGACATCACTCTTCGTGCCTCACTCATCTTGATAGAATCCATTGAGAACCCTAGCCTTGTAGATACACCAGTTGGAACCCACTAGCTACACGAGACGGAATCCGCACCCCGTACGTGAGGGTCTGTTGGAATGACAAACACAGACTAGAGTTCACTTGGGAATACAAGGACAACCGTATAGGAAGTACTCTCTTACCGCTACTTGGCCATTCATACCTACTTCCTTGCCTAGACCTGAATTTTGGGACGAAATTCCCTCTAACGGGGGGATGATGTGACAACCCAAATTGTTCCGTTACATTTCCCCATTACCGTTAACGGAATATTCCAGCTTATAAAAGTTCCATTAATTAGAGGTCGTCAATTTAATAAACATTCCATTTGTTTACATTTAATATGCCGTTAAGTCGTGATAAAAAGAAATAAAAACACATAACACACATTTCCATTTATTAGGAAAATGTTAAGTTTTATTATTACGACCACTAAATCGGGTGCGACCAAAAGCCCCGTTTAATGGTAGTATCGGGTTGAATTCCACTGAGCTCCAACTCCCACCCATATATAAGGGGAAGTAAACTCCATTTGGATCTTTTCCACCCTCTCTCTCTAGACTCCCTCTCTAGACTCGTTTTCGCCCCGAATCCGCAACCAAACGCTTCCAAATAGTAAGTCCGCTTATCCTAGCTTGTTCTAAACATATTGATTCGTGTTTATAGCTTAGAAATCGGACTTGGAAGCTATGAAAGAGGAGTTTATGGCCTAAGCTCCTCCTTAGGCCGTAAACACCTTAAATGAGGCCAAAAAGACCCTAAATTGTCCCTAAAAGCTTGGAAATAAATTGAGGATTTAGCCAAGGAGTGTTTGATCAATTAAAACAATCATTTTGAGGCATAAAAGAGAGTTTACGGCCCAGGCATATGCCAAGGCCATAAACACCTCTTAATCATGTCAAAATTCCCCAAAAACACTCCTAAAACACCCTTGGACTTCATACATAAATTAGGGGCTTATCCTCTTGGGTTTAGATCATTTAAACATAAGGATTTGGAGGATGAAAAGGAGTTTATGGACCAGACATGTGTCAAGGCCGTAAACTCCTCAAACCAAGCCAAAATGTTGGTTTTTACCCCTCAAATGGCCTTAGACTATCATTATAAATTACTAGCAAGGTATTAGGGGCTTGAAACTTCAATAAACTCAAAGAATAAGATTTTACGGCCGTCATCTCCCTTAGGAGTTGTCCCTGGGCCATAAACTCCATTAAGATGCCCTTAAAGATCTTAAACCCACTCATACTATATAGTTTTGGACCTAGAATAATTCCATGAACAAGTTAGAAGCCATAAAACACACTAGATTCCCTCACCATGAGTTTACGGCCGTAAACTCATGGTGAGATGTCCCTGGGCCGTAAACTAAGCTTTAGGAGTTTACTCTCGGAACGTGAACTCCATTCCTAAGCCATACACACCTTTAGACACTACCCGGGACACCCAAACACTTAACCAGAGTGTTTTCCACTCCTTTGAGTGCGTATACGTGTTTAATTAGTATTAAATATACTAATTGTATGTGAACATATGTTATCATATGTTAAGTAGGTCATTGAGTGTGTTCGAGTCCTTACGTGACACTGAACGCCCAAACGGCACCTTCGTCGGACCTACTTATACCAGGTGAGTTCATACCCCTGAATGAACCTTTTAAATGTTTTTACATGTTTTATAGGGGGGGAATACAAGTTAAACATGCCAGTTATCATATCAATCACATGTGATTGATAACCCGCATGCACAAGATTTTACCACACTGTATACTGTTTTACCGAGTAGGACACTATAATGATTTTCAAAAAGGTTTTTCGTTTGTTTCAAGATTTTTACTTGTACTGTTTTATCTAAATTCATTTTAAACTGGTTTATGAAAGATTTCCAAAGGTTTTCAAACATATTTTACAAAAGAATACAAATTATGATTTTTCCCTGAGTATAAAGGCCTTTCCTCAAAGTTCCCTTTTACGACGTATATTCTTACTTGTTATTTGCTACTGCTTCGCTTTCATGTATTTTAAACTCCTACTTGATAATCCTTTCTCTTCGTGATATGCTTATACTTGTTCGACACTCCTACTTCACTTGCGACCGCTCCTACTTCACAAGAATCACTTCTACTTGATACACACTCAGTCGTAGTTAGATGTATGTCTGTGCTTATATAGGTACATATAAGTAATGATTGAATTAGGAAGGCTCGTCCGCCCTATTTCCTTTTCTTCGTTGAGATGTGGTCTGGTGGGATCGGATGGCCGTCCGAAGGTTGTTTGATTTGTTAGTTATATATTATGTATACGAGTATGGACATACAGGAATTCTCTAGTCAGTTCAGTTAAGGGTCTCTACCTCTAGTCTACACTTACATTAGAAACACAGTACCCACTATATGGAAGTCTCTACCTCTAGTTCAGCACTTACACACTACCCACTATTTGGGATCCATCTTCAGGACACGGCCTTCTCCATCGTCTAGATGGTAACCAGAATCTCCTGTAGGGAGAGTGGACATTGTGTGTATAGATCTATACGGGATTGACAACCCCGCACCCAGACTGCTAGCTACAGTCCCGGCCTACCAAGACAACGGGTGACAAATGTCATATTTCGGATGCTTGTAGGGCGTCTGGTACTCTAGTCAGTATGGTTACGAGTATCTCGGGTTACCTAATAATTCATTGGCTTTAAGGTAACGGTATTTCACCGGCAATTTACACTGTATGCTGGTAATTGATTTTCAGAGTCACACTGTTTTGACCTTAGAAGACATATCTTTCATTTGACACTGTCTGGGGTCTGTATTCTCTGTTTTGATCTTACAAGACGTATCTTTCATTTGATACTGTATGGGGTCTGTTTTTCACTGTTTTAGACCGTACCAGTTGTACCTTTCATTTGGTACCTTCTGGGCTCTGAGTCTCTACTTGTTAGACTGAACCAGGCATGTCGTTAGTTCGATACTCTCCTGGATTTTATGATTCCTTTGCCTTAGTCCGCAGTCCTCACTGCTGAGGCATATGTTATTTCCCTGTTGTCTCTTGCTTTCTTTAATAATCAAATTCAGTATTTTGATAATGATAGCAATTAAGGGAAAACCACTTTTTACCACATAACACTGACCAGTCTTGGTAGAAGGCTGCTATTATTAAAGAAAATATAGGATTTTCTGGAAAGAACTCTAATACACTGTAATCTCTTAAACTCCTACTTTATAAAGTTATTTGGATACATGTCACTAAATACTTATGAACTCACCAGCATTTGTAAAAATGATGATACTCGCTTTTCAAATAACATGTATTCTCAGGTTAGCATTAGACAGGTAAACCCCCGGAGCTGTTGATGAAGACGGCTTAGTACCTTGCTGTACTTGTTATATTTGTTTGTATACTTTGAATCATTGTAATGTAAATCATGAAAAACTATTACTATTAATGCAATGTTTTGTTGTACTTTGATTACTATAATGCATGTGTTGTGATACTTGACATGACGTCATCCACCCCAGAACATTTCCACCGTTCCGGTTTTGGGGTGTGACAGTAAAATCCATTAACTAACTCTTTTAAGCTTCTATTCAAGATTCTTAATACATAGTGTGATAAGATTACAATTGATGTTTTGTAGGATCGAAGAAAAGAAAGGAAGCTTAAGGGAAGAAGTGAGCAGAATCTAACCGTGAATGAATGGATTTCGATCGCATTTCTCGAAGATTAGATTCTTGAGTTACTACTTAGAGTTAGAATTAGATGCTAAGAAAGATGTATTAGCGTAGTCTTTCAATGAATTGCATTGTAAGGACAAATTTTTCCGCAATAAAATAAATTTTGATTTTATATTATTTATTTATCCTTGCAATGGCATATATGAAAAATTGATGTTTGAATATTAGCAATAATGGATTTGGTTCTTATTATGTTATTTATGGAAATTCGAGAATTTACCAAATAGGGAGAGTTTCTCATCGCCCAAGTTTCAATTGCACAGAAACTTGGAATCATGCAACTTGGTTGCACGATGAATGAGAAATTTCATATTTTGGAAATTAGACTAATTTATTGACAAAGTGTCAAGTGAAGGACTGGGAGATCGAGCACACAAAGTTGCATGTTGATCAAGTCCACCATAAGAGTAACAATGATATTCGTCATGATTCACTAAAGGTTTAGTAAATATGATTATACTTACAAGATTAAGTGTAATTATGAATTGATTGAAAAAGTTTAAATCAATAGCAAAACGAATAAGAAGAATCAAGTAGGCAGAAAGATAAAAGTTTCCCCATTCTAAGAAGAAGGGAGAGTAGCTTTTATGCTTTATGATATGTAACAACGCAAATTTTCAAACAAATTTTTCATTTTAAAAATATATTTATTTCCATTCAAAACAAGGCATAAATAGTTTAAGTATTCTGTCAAATACAAATAATCAAAATCCCAAGATCATAAAAGCATTCTTCAGTGTGTATCGATCACGCCGGCGCCTTCCCACGGTCCTCGCTAGTACCTGAAATACATGCACAACAACTGTAAGCATAAATGCTTAGTGAGTTCCCCAATATACAACTTACGCACATACGCCTATCCAGGCCCTGACCTTCCGGTCCATGTGTCTCAGGGGACTTCCGTCCCTGCTGGGTAAACCTTCCGGTCCTACCCACGCCGACCTTCCGGTCCATCACACGACATATCGCCTTCCGGCCCATAACATATTGCCTTCCGGCCCATAATATATTCGCCTTCCGGCCCATGACATACATATCACATATAACAAATAACTTACCACATATAGCATACATATCACATATCATATCCGACCTTCCGGTCACACAGTCAAACCCTTCCGGGTACAGTATAGTGAGAAGACTCACCTCGTAAAAGCTGAAAGCTAGCAAATCCCGAAATGACTCGTGCATAATCCGACGAGCTACAACCTCCCTATAACATCACATATCTCATTAACACTTATATCTTCTAAGTGTGACTATCCCTAAGAAGTCAGACTTAGGTCAACTCTGGTCAACGGTCAACGGTCAACTCGACCGGACTCGGCGAGTGCCATGGTGACTCGGCGAGTCTAGACGTCCTCCAACTCTCTGAGATTCCCTATCTACTCGTCGAGTATCCTCCTCGACCCGACGAGTTACTCCTGGAAGAATCGCGGGGCCACCCCGACTCCACTCGCCGAGTCTGATGAACAACTCGGCGAGTCCCAGTGAATCTTCAAGCTACTCGCCGAATCTAAAGAACAACTCGGCGAGTCCATGCCATGCATACGAGCAACTGCTTCCTAAATTACGTATGGTCCCGAGATATACAATCATGGGACTTTCTGGACTTCTAAACATCTTATTACTGGGGTATAAACGTCTGGGTAATAACATAATAACCCATCTAATCACTAAATGGGTTTCATAAACCCTAGATTCGTATACACATCAAAATAACAGAAATGGTCCGAGTATTACCTGAAAACGCACTCTCTGTGTCCCCCAAACCTCAGGACTCGATCCTCCTTGATATTCCTTTGGCCAAATTCTTCTTCTTCTTGCCTAACAAGTTCCTCCAAGTTCCAATAGCTTTCTCTCCTGCTCTAGACGTCCACAACGATTAGGGTTCTTCTTAATCGACCAAAAGACGGACAATGACGGCCTAAGAGGCGTTATATACCATCCAAAACCGAACGGTTAGGGTTTCTGCTGAACAGCGTCGACTCGCCGAGTCCATATCTGGACTCGTCGAGTCCAGTCGCGAACCCGCGACCAAGTCTGCGATCCTACTCGGCGAGTCTAGGCTCCAACTCGCCGAGTCCCCTCTTAAATCACCCCCAAAAACATAATTTAATAATACCTGAGATTCCGGGCTGTTACAACTCTCCCCCGCTAGGATTAGACTTCGCCCTCGAAGTCTCATTCTGAAAATAGTTCCGGATGCTGCTCCCGCATCTCATGTTCCGGCTCCCAAGTCATTTCCGATCCCTTACGGTGTTGCCATTGAACCAACACCAGAGGTACCTCCTTGTTCCTCAGAACCTTGATCTTCTAATCCCTGATAGCCACTGGTCTCTCCGCATAATTCAGGCTCGCATCCACCTGAATATCCTCTAATGGAACCACCGCTGACTCATCGGCTATGCACTTCCTCGATTGCGACACATGAAAGGTGTCGTGGATCCGTCCCAACTCCGCCGGCAACTCCAACCGATAGGCTACCCAGCCTATCCTTGCACTCACACGAAATGACCCAATATACCGGGGACCCAACTTGCCCCTCTTCCTGAATCGAATCACTCCTTTCCAAGGAGAGACCTTCTGGAGAACGAAGTCGCCGACCTGAAATTCAAGCTCGGATCGGCGCCTGTCTGCATAACTCTTCTGCCGGCTCTGGGCGGTCAATAACCTTTGTCTAACTTGCTGAATCTGCTTTGTCGTCTGGAGCACGATCTCCGTGCTGCCCATCACTCTCTGTCCCACCTCTCCCCAGCAAATGGGGGTCCGACACCTCCTACCATACAACAGCTCAAAAGGTGGCATACCAATGCTCGAATGATGGCTGTTGTTGTAGGAAAACTCTGCTAAGGGTAAATATGCATCCCAGCTACCCCCGAAGTCTAACACACACGCTCGAAGCATGTCCTCCAGTGTCTGAATCGTCCGCTCGCTCTGACCGTCTGTCTGGGGATGGTATGCGGTACTAAAATGCAATTTGGTACCCAGCTCCTCATGAAATTTCTTCCAGAACCTGGAAGTGAAACGCACATCACGGTCTGAAACAATCGAGATCGGCACCCCATGCCGAGATACCACCTCTCTCACATATATCTCCGCCAACTTCTCCGCTGAAGAACTCTCACTGATGGCAAGGAAGTGTGCACTCTTCGTCAACCTATCCACAATCACCCAAATTGCATCAACTCCCCTGGCAGTCCTCGGCAATTTGGTGATGAAATCCATAGCGATTTGTTCCCACTTCCACTCGGGGATCTCCAATGGCTGTAACTTGCCATGCGGTCTCTGGTGCTCGGCCTTCACCCTACGACAGGTCAAGCACCTCTCAACGAACCATGCGACGTCCCTCTTCATACAGGGCCACCAATACTCTTTCCTCAAGTCCAAATACATCTTCGTAGCACCGGGATGGATCGAGAATTTCGATCTATGAGCCTCTTCCATCAAAGTAATACATGTACCGCCCACGAACGGTACCCAAATCCGGCCCTGAAATGTCATAAGCCCTCGACCATCTTGAACGAACTCTGAAATTAGACCCACAACCCGCTCTTTCTTCTGCATTTCTGGTCGCACCGCTTCGGCCTGTGCCCCACGAATAGCATCCAATACAGGAGTCATCAAAGTCAGTCTCAAGCATACATCTCGCAATGGAGTGCTCTCCGCCTTGCGGCTCAACGCGTCGGCTACCACATTAGCCTTACCTGGGTGGTACAGGATCTCACAATCATAATCCTTGACCACATCCAGCCACCTCCTCTGACGCATATTTAGATTGGGCTGATCCATCAAATACTTCAAGCTCTTATGGTCCGTATATATCGTACATCGAAACCCATACAGGTAGTGACGCCAAATCTTGAGAGCGAACACTACTGCTCCCAACTCTAAATCATGCGTAGGGTATCTCGCCTCATGAGGCTTCAGCTGCCTCGACGCATAAGCTATCACATGACCCCTCTGCATCAACACTGCACCTAGTCCCGAAATCAATGCGTTGCAATATACCACAAAATCTTCCATCCCTTCTGGGAGAGCTAATACCGGGGCTTCGCACAACCTCTGGCGAAGTGTCTCAAAGGAGGTCTGCTGCTCGGGCCCCCATGAGAATGCAACACCCTTCCGGGTCAATCTGGTGAGTGGCACTGCGATCTTGGAGAAATCCTTGATGAATCTCCGATAATACCCTGCCAACCCAAGGAAGCTCCTGATCTCAGAAGGTGACTTCGGCACCTCCCAACTCATCACCGCCTCAACCTTGGCCGGATCGACCAATATCCCTTTCTGATTGACAACATGTCCTAGAAATTGGACCTCTCGCAGCCAGAAGTCACATTTGGAGAACTTTGCATAAAGCTTCTCCGACCTCAATACCTCGAGGACCTCCCTCAAATGCTCCTCATGCTGCTCTCTAGATCTAGAATACACCAGAATGTCGTCGATAAATACAATCACTGACCGATCCAGCATCGGTCTGCATACTCTATTCATGAGATCCATGAACACAGCCGGGGCGTTGGTGAGCCCGAAAGGCATCACCACAAACTCATAATGCCCATATCGCGTCCTAAACGCTGTCTTCTGGACATCCCCCTCCCGTACTCTCACCTGATGGTACCCTGACCTCAGATCGATCTTGGAAAACCAAGACGCTCCCTGCAACTGATCGAATAAATCATCGATCCTCGGTAACGGGTAACGGTTCTTGACCGTCAACTTGTTCAACTCCCGGTAATCAATACACATCCGGTGTGAACCATCCTTCTTCTTGACGAACAGAATAGGTGCTCCCCACGGCGAGCTACTCGGCCGAATGAATCCCTTCCCCAGCAACTCCTGGAGCTGCGAGGACAACTCTTGCATCTCTGGAGGTGCAAGACGATAAGGCACCTTAGCAATAGGCGCGGCCCCCAGAACCAGATCGATACCAAACTCTACTTGCCTCACAGGAGGTACTCCCGGTAGCTCCTCGGGGAAAAGACCTGGAAACTCACGCACCACAGGGACCTCCTCAACTGATTTCGGTCTCTCGGAAACCTCCCGCGTATCCATCACATACGCCACAAAACCCTTACAGCCCTGCTGTACACACTACCTCGCCCTAGCGGCCGAACAAAAAGCTGATCCCGAACGAATACCCTCGCCGTACACCGAAAGAACTCCCCCACTATGGTCTCGTATAGTCACCAACTGACGCTCACAGTCGATGACAGCGCCGAATCGGCTCAACCAGTCCATGCCCACGATGACACAGACATCACCCATCGCAATAGGAATCAGGTCAATCGAGAATTCAACCCCGAAAATCTCTAGTACACATCCCCGAAGAACCTCCGTGGCACAAATTACTTTCTCGTCAGCTATAGAAACTCTCAAAGGTCGACTCAACGACTCACGACTAACGCTGATATGCTGACTAAAGGCTAAGGACACAAAGGACCTACTCGCACCCGAGTCAAATAACACTAAGGCAGGCACAGAGTTCACAAGGAAAGTACCTACGCATATAATAACATAAGCATAACATCTCGACATTTAAAATAAATACATGAATTACAACATACCTGCCACGACATCGGGCGCAGCGCGGACCTCCTCCGCAGTCAGCTGAAAGGCTCTTCCCCGAGCCCTCGGGGCCTCGGCCTTCACCGGTCGAGTCGCAGTAGCTCCGGCAGCAGGTGCAGATCCCTGAAGAAGCTGAGGGCACTCGGCCTTCCTATGGCCTGTCTGGTTGCAATGAAAGCAAACCGTAAATCCCTTGGGACACTCCCTAGCAATGTGCCCCTCCTTGCCACACTTGTAGCAAGCACCAGATCGACACGCCCCCTCATGACCCTTGCCGCACTTTCCGCAAGTGCGGCCCTTCGAACCTCCTTTGCTCGCATCGGCGGACTTTATCCGCTTGGCTGCCGGCTGGAACTGAGCCGGTCGCCGGTCCACCCGCTGAGACTCGGCCTCCTCCCTGGCCTGGGTCTCCAACTCGATCTCGCGCTTCCTGGCATTCGCCTGAAGCTCAGCAAAAGTATGGTAAGTGGAGTTTGACACAAACTCCCGGATATCCCTCCTCAACACTCCCAAGTACCGGCTCATCTGAGCCTGATCAGTGGACACCAGCTCGGGGCAGAACATCGCCCTCTCATTAAACTTCCGCGTGATCACCGCGACAGAATCAGTACCCTGCTTGAGGGTTAAGAACTCCTGAACCAATCGTTCCCTCTCCACCGGGGGAACGTACTGATCTCTGAACATGGCAATAAACCCCTCCCATGTTACTGCTGTAGTCTCTGCCAAAGTGAAGTTCGCCGTCACGAACTTCCACCAGTCCTTCGCTCCCAGACGGAGCTGGTTCAATGCGAACTGTACCCTTAGGTGCTCCGGGCATGAACAAGTGTAGAAGCACCCCTCTATATCTGCGATCCACCTCATCGCAGCAATCGGATCCTGCGTCCCATCGAACTCTGGTGGCTTCGTGTTGCTGAACTCTCGGAACAGCAACGAATCACCCCCCTGTGGCCTAGCAGCGGCCACAGCTGCGGTAGCTGCAGCGGTTGCAGCCTCAGTCAATGCGGCGTACCGTTCATCGAACGTCTCCATCAGTGCGGTCTTAATAGACCCAAACATCTCCGGGATCTCAGCCCGGATCGCCGCCGCTACCTCCTCGTGAATCATCTGACGAATCTCCTCGTCACTCACACCGCTCGAACTCACTCCGTGGCGCGGTCTAACCATGATGTCTCTGAAATACAACATAAAACTATCAGAGACTCCACCGAGTATAATCGTACTCGATACGCAACCCTACTCAGTCCCCGATATCCAGGGATTCTTACTTGGGTCTCCCACTGACCCGGTGTCCTCGGTAGTACGGGCCCAATACTACCGACCACACCGCATCAGCGTTCATCCCAAGTCCTCCTCCCCAAACTCCGGATAGTGAGTACTCTACTTCTGATATGCACTATCTACCCGCATACTAGCAACGCATCTCATATAGGCAAATTTCCCTAGACTAAGGCATCACAAATCAGGCCACTCTAGTCCTATCATGAATACCTAGTCTTCTAGCATGCATAACAATTCATATCATATAATATTGTAAGGTATTTTGGGGATCTTTACCGTTCGGGCGCTGACTGATCCTACACACTGCTTCTTTCTTGCTTACCACGAAACCATTTACAAAAGTTTATGCCTTTATTTAAAAAGTTTTCCTCAAATCCTCGGTTTGAGTTCAGCTACTCCCGAAGGTGCACCCGAATCCCTCAAACCAAGGCTCTGATACCAATTGTAACAACGCAAATTTTCAAACAAATTTTTCATTTTAAAAATATATTTATTTCCATTCAAAACAAGGCATAAATAGTTTAAGTATTCTGTCAAATACAAATAATCAAAATCCCAAGATCATAAAAGCATTCTTCAGTGTGTATCGATCACGTCGGCGCCTTCCCACGGTCCTTGCTAGTACCTGAAATACATGCACAACAACTGTAAGCATAAATGCTTAGTGAGTTCCCCAATATACAACTTACGCGCATACGCCTTTCCAGGCCCTGACCTTCCGGTCCATGTGTCTCAGGGGACTTCCGTCCCTGCTGGGTAAACCTTCCGGTCCTACCCACGCTGACCTTCCGGTCCATCACACGACATATCGCCTTCCGGCCCATAACATATTGCCTTCCGGCCCATAATATATTCGCCTTCCGGCCCATGACATACATATCACATATAACAAATAACTTACCACATATAGCATACATATCACATATCATATCCGACCTTCCGGTCACACAGTCAAACCCTTCCGGGTACAGTATAGTGAGAAGACTCACCTCGTAAAAGCTGAAAGCTAGCAAATCCCGAAATGACTCGTGCACAATCCGACGAGCTACAACCTCCCTATAACATCACATATCTCATTAACACTTATATCTTCTAAGTGTGACTATCCCTAAGAAGTCAGACTTAGGTCAACTCTGGTCAACGGTCAACGGTCAACTCGACCGGACTCGGCGAGTGCCATGGTGACTCGGCGAGTCTAGACGTCCTCCAACTCTCTGAGATTCCCTATCTACTCGTCGAGTATCCTCCTCGACCCGACGAGTTACTCCTGGAAGAATCGCGGGGCCACCCCGACTCCACTCGCCGAGTCTGATGAACAACTCGGCGAGTCCCAGTGAATCTTCAAGCTACTCGCCGAGTCTAAAGAACAACTCGGCGAGTCCATGCCATGCATACGAGCAACTGCTTCCTAAATTACGTATGGTCCCGAGATATACAATCATGGGACTTTCTGGACTTCTAAACATCTTATTACTGGGGTATAAATGTCTGGGTAATAACATAATAACCCATCTAATCACTAAATGGGTTTCATAAACCCTAGATTCGTATACACATCAAAATAACAGAAATGGTCCGAGTATTACCTGAGAACGCACTCTCTATGTCCCCCAAACCTCAAGACTCGATCCTCCTTGATATTCCTTTGGCCAAATTCTTCTTCTTCTTGCCTAACAAGTTCCTCCAAGTTCCAATAGCTTTCTCTCCTGCTCTAGACGTCCACAACGATTAGGGTTCTTCTCAATCGACCAAAAGACAGACAATGACGGCCTAAGAGGCGTTATATACGATCCAAAACCGAACGGTTAGGGTTTCTGCTGAACAACGTCGACTCTCCGAGTCCATATCTGGACTCGTCGAGTCCAGTCGCGAACCCGTGACCAATTCTGCGATCCTACTCGGCGAGTCTAGGCTCCAACTCGCCGAGTCCCCACTTAAATCACCCCGAAAAACATAATTTAATAATACCTGAGATTCTGGGCTATTACATGATAGGTCTTAATGACTAAGAACCATATCTCAATTGATCCTCTACGTGAGTCTTAGTACAATTGTATGTCTAAGAAGAGGAATCAAGAATTGAAGAAATGGTTAAATCAAGAAGTCAATCATACTTCGTTCCAAAACAAGTCTTAAAGTTAAGATTATGACATTGAGTGAAAAGTATTAAGAAGGTTTGTAACATTCATCAAATGTGGAAAGTTGTGATGTCTTGGAAAAGACAAAGACCAACTAGGACCAATTTATGAAATGTTTTGATAAAAGCTACACTAACTCTTGAATATTTGTTTGTCAAGAAATGGTTATTGACAAGAGAATATTATATGTCAAGGAGTGAGTGGGAGTCTTAATGGTCCTAAAAGGTTTCAAGAACAAATCAAATAAACCTTATCGATCATCACTAGCACACGAGTTAAGGTTTACAACCTATCGTGTTGACATTATTTTGTTTTTGCGCCAATCCAATCGAGTTAATTATGCATGTGAGTCCTATGAGTTCTCATTTGAATGCATAAAAGGCAAGGACCTTGATCAATGAAAATTACATTGATAAGAAAAGGTGAGCTGCTTAACTACTTGGAAGACGTGGTGGGCAGCTGTGCTACCATAAGGCAAGAAATCGAGATTAAGAAAGTTCGATCCATATGAGTTTGAATTTGTTGTAAACTTTGGTTTTGACAAATTCACATGGATAGGAACAAATACACCATTTAAATCTAAGTGTCATAAGATTTCCTCCTTCATGAAAATGATTATGAGGAAATGCTTTCACTAAGAAAGATTTTAAGAAGATAGTGATTGTAAAATTGCATTCTCGAATTCAATTATGGTTACGGTATCCCTTTCCATGATTTGAATTGAGAGGTTTGGCAATTAGTCTTGATTGTTTAGACACACATATGAACTATCTAAGGCAAAGGTGTATAAGTTCAAAAAACCTTGATAAAAGGTTATCAAAGCATTAAGTATTATAAACATGGACTTCAGAAATTCACTAGGTATTGTTTTTCTGAAAAGTTAAGATGTTTATGAATACATGTCGAAGCTAGTGGGAGCATAAGTGTTATGTTTATAATAATCATCATGATAGTGGGAGCATAAATGTTATGATTGAATGATTATTAAGGAAAGTATTGTAAGGTTAGCAATATTAATTATAGAAAACAAGAGTTATACCTTGGAAGTCGTAAGGGTTGTAAAGTTGTTTTGCTATAATTAAGGGAGAGAGTATTATGCTTCATTTCAAATCTAAAGGCTTAGGTCTTAAAATTTCGATTATGATTACGACATTCCTCTTCACAATTCGAATTTTGAGAACATAGAAAATGAAATATTATGGCGGAAGATTGATAAAGTATCAAATCTTTATGTAAGACATTATGCATTGTGTCCCATACGCTTCAGGTATAGGATCGATTGAAAATGCTATAATATTTAACCATTCTAAAATTTTCCAAATGTCTAGCGCATTCAGAGGGAAAAAGGACAAGAATTGGTTTTGACTAAAATAATTAAACAACTATCAAAGGACAATCCAAAGTTCGCCGATGATTGGTCGCTTGTGAGTAGTTAGAAGTATAGTATTGAAAGATATGGAAATGTTTCCATATTGGATGGACCATATTGACATTTTTATGAATAGATAAGATTCTATTAAGAATGAGTTGTCATATGGAAAATATGGAAATGTGTCTACATTGGGAATTGAATATTGAAAATCTATGTATAGATTAGAAACTTTTTATGCAAGGGATGTTCAAAGGAATGTACTTTGAGTGAGAGACATCATATCTAAGGAATTGTATTGTAAGAATCTCCGATAGAGGACTTTGTAATTTCATTGGCAGTAGTCTTTGTGACTTTGGTACAGTGATATTACAAATGGATCGTTGCATAAAGTATTAGAATCTAGCATATTCTATAAGTAGCAAGAATTTGATATTCTTACACTTATGAAAAGGGATTAGGAGTTGTGAAATGAGAATGATTGGAAATGTGTTCAATTTGATCTATTTCACAAAGTAAGAACCATAGGTAAACATTGTGTGCATGCTAAGAGCATGGGACAAGTGTGATAATTCAAGTAAGAAGTTGATTACCCGAAACGACAAATAATGAGTAATCGATATGGTGATAAATAAAAGGTGTTTTACTTATGCTCAAAGGGTTGAGGCCATATGGGATTAGTATTATTCTTGTGTTTCACTTTGCATGTTTTGACTTCCTGAATAATTTAATTGGTTAAGAACAGTCAAATTATTCGAACGAGCCACAGTCGTTCATATGTTGGAAGTAGGTATGAATGAAGACTGTCGTGAATTGGTTTGAGGAATGTCTAAAAGAGTATTAGACATAAGCAAATGTTTGCTACAACGTTCATGAGTGCTTATGAATATGACTTGAGCATTGGATTAAACCCATACTCACTTGGATCACTCCATGGATTGTGTCAAGAGTGATTGGTGAGACGATAACATCTTATATTCTTGAAACCGAGATATGTGAGTTTTATCTTGCGAATCGGTTGCACATTGATAATATGTAAACTCACTAGTAACTTGGTGTCATAAAACATATTGTTGTGTGTGATTTGGTGAGTAGGTGTAAGCGAGCATTGAATCAAAGTTTATCCATTCCTATTATCCAAAGTAGGATAAAAGCGATATCGTTAGGCCCCTCGATGATTTAGTGATGACAAACGTAAATGCTCGGCTGGGCTAGTGCTAATTTGATTTGTTCAAGTAGTCAGTCGTCATAAATCGGGAATCAATATATAGTACAAAGAGAATGATTTGAAATCATGTCTCATACGATATCTAGAATGGAGGAATATATGATCCCTTATCTAAGGACACGCGTATATGATAGGATAGGGCTGTTCATTATTCGGATAAAACCAAATTATCCAATTGGACAATTTGGATTGGACTATTTGGTTCGGATATTTGGATTTTTGGATTGGTTTTCAATAAAACCGAATTATTATTTTGGATTTCGGATTGGTTTTGGTTTATAAAATAAGAACCGAATAGTCCAAAAAAACCGAATAAATATTTATTATTTATCTATTTATAATATATATATCTATAGTTATTTATTAATGTTGTAATTTATTTTTTCAAATAAGTTCAAAACATTTCACCCGATAAAAAAAATATTAATATGCATTTTCTCTCAAAAGTTTTCTACCTATAAAATATTTAACTATAATATATCTTCTAATTAGTTGTTTATAAATTTCAAATGACAACTAAATAATTTGTTTTTGCTACTTGTGAAATATTATAATTATATGTCGTTCTAAAATGTTTCGGTTTTTGAAAACCGAATTATAAAAACCGATCCAACCGAATTGTAATTGGATCGGATCGGATTTGAATTTTGGTTTGGACTATTCGGATCCATATTTTGAAAACCGAAATCAATTTGGATTCACTTGATTGGATCGGAACAAACCGATCCATCCAAATGAACACCTCTATGATAGGATCAGAGTTGACAGCGGCTTTGGAAAGCTACGATTGCAGATCAGGATCTGAACTCATACGCATAATAGTTATTAGACTTATCTAAGTGGGATACTGTTGGGTTAGTGTCTAAGTCCATAACTATTTTGGTATGTACTTGACCCGATGGTGCATGGTCCTTTTGGGTTGCCTTCACCAAAGCAACTTGATAGGATGAATTATGGAGAGAAAGGATTAAATATGATTTATTAATATATTATGAGAATAATATATTAAAGGAGAAATCATATTGTTTAATTAATATTAGTCAATAATTAATTGGTAATTAGTTTTGTGACTAAAAGAGATTAATTAAATTTAAGGGACTAGAATTGTAATTATAGGATAATTGCAATTTGGGCTATGGATTGTCTTAAATTAAGGAGTGGACGAATTCTATGGGGAAACGCATAAGGAAATCGTCCAAGGCCCTAATTAAAGGAGTCCATGGGTTGCTTAGGGCTTAAGCATCCAAATTAGGGTTTCCTTGTTAGATAACCCTAATAGCCTCACTATATATAGATCCCTAAAGGACCAAAAACGTGGCTAAGACTCCTCTAGGGTTTGTAGACGTTTTTGGGCAGCCTCCATCCTCTCTCCTCTTCATCCTCTTGCTTATGGTGTTTGTGAACCATTAGAGGAGTGACATTTGTGACTCTAGGCTTTTTAAAGTCAATACAAGGAGATTTGGGATTGTTATTGCTACATAACAATCAAGGTAACATCTTAAACCTATTCTCATGTTAATATGATTAGTTGGATGATAGAATTAGGGTTTATAGTCTTGGATAACTTGCATGTACAATAGAGAAACCTAGATCCTAGCATTAGGGTTTGCATGAGCACATAGGATGTCTTATGACCAAAACCCATCAAGAATACGATACACTCTAGAAATCGGGCCCACTCTTATTATCTCACACACTAGTACCATTTCAAGTGCGAAAGATATTATTATATAGTATGGTGGATTAGGGTTACATTCATGTAAACCCTAATACCCATGACCTTTCATTTCGATAGGATCCATGGGTTAAACGCTCCATCGACTATCCATTCAAGCTTTGCCCATCCTAAATGAACATTGGCCCATTCTATATACATACATATATATATATATATATATATATATATATATATATATATATATATATATATATATATATATAAGAGTCCATATTTAATTAGTTTCCTTTTGATTATTAAATTAATTCCAAATTAATTGTTGATTAATACTAATTAAATAATATGATTTCATATTAATATATTGTAACTTATAATATATTAATAAATCATAAATATACTATTCTCAAAAGACTATCCATACAAACTGTTCCAATGAAGCGCAACCCAAATGGACCATGCTGGGTCGGGTCAAGTACATACCAAATATAGTTATGAACTTAGACACCTAATCCAACAAGATAGTTAATCCCGAATAGATCTATTCACCAATCTCATGCTCTCCCTCCAGGTGACTCTAGTTATATTATGATAGGATTTAACCCGCACCCCGAAGTGTACAATTGAAGTGATGTCTCACAACCCTGTAGTAACTAGTTTACGTGTAGTGGTATGCTCTCTTGTATTTGAATCCGTTTGTATACTTGTAGTGTAACAATAATTATACTTAAATGATTATCTATTGTTGTACTCTTGAAATCCATATGTAAAAATGTATATGATAAAGTAAGTCTGTCATAGTTTATATGTTTGTTAATGTATAAGCTCTGAATTTGTAAAACTAAGTAATGAATTCCCAAACTTTACCTATTATAGTTTTCATATATGTTATGTACTCGGTTCGTGTATTGATTTGAAAACTATACATTTGTTACTGTAATTTGGAAACGTCCCTTATGCTCAGCATGTTACAAAAGGGATAAAATATCTAAATATTTTATAAAATATGGAAATCTTTTGATTGTATCAATTGCATAAGTTTTAAACATGTTGAAATTCTTTTGAATAAGCTCACAAAATCATTTTTGTTTGGATTGTATTCTTCTCCTGAAAACGTTAAAATAGTAAAAGCGTAATGGTATGAACTCACTGTTGGTTGCATGTATGCCGGACCACAAGACTGGAATGAGCACCCTCGAGTTGTTGAACGTGAAGTTAACGGGATCCTAATAATAATTAAACACATATTTGTATTTAAATTAGTAAATCCATTAGTTAAAGTGTTATAAACACTTATTTTTGGTTGAGGAATTTTATCGAGGCTTGATCGAAGTGGAAAAGTGGGTTTACAGACAAGATTCCCGATAGAAGGCCGATTGCGGTTGTGAAGAGATTACGGCCGTGAACTGTTCTCGGCCGTGAACAGTTTACTGCCTTTGATGTGTTTACGTTCTTTGAAGGGTTCACGGTCTATTCATGGTGTTCTTGGTGAAAATATGAAGATTTGAAGGGTTCACGGTCGTGAACTGATTTCAGCTCTTGAAGATTTGAAGGGTTTACGACCGTGAAATCAAGAACAACAATACTTGATTTGATGAAAAGATGGATGTTTGATCCACCAAAACGAGGTCTAAGGTGGATTGAGTGATAGATGAAGAGAAACATGGGTTTTTCGGGTGAGAGTTTTAGAGAGAGAATGTGTGTTTTCGGTAAGAAATGTATAAATGAGGGTTGAATATGTATATATATATATATATATATATATATATATATATATATATGTATATATATATATATATATATATATATATATATATATATATATATATATATAGGTTGGGTTCATGGTTGGTGGTGGGGTCCATTAGTTGTGAACGGTTTACGGCCGTGATCGGGTTCACGGTCGTGAACACCAATCAGACCGGATTTGCTGATTTTCGAAGAAAACTCGGGTTTTCGCGCAATTTTGGTTTCGACTCTTATATAAAATTTAATTATATAAATTAATGATTTTCCAAGCTATAAGGATTTGACGGAATAAAATAAAATTAAAATTTTATTTAACCGAATTTGGAAAACGTTAACGGAAAAAGGTTCGGATTGTCACAACATCCCCCCGATAGAGGGAATTTTGTCCCGAATTTCTAACATAGAATACAAATTATGGTCTCAGAAAAAGATGAGGGTACTTGTGCTGCGTAGAATCTTCTTGCTCCCAAGTGAATTCAGGTCCCTGCTTAGCAATCCAGCGGACCTTTACTATCAGTATGCGACTTTGTTTCGTTCGTTTGACTTCCCGGTCCATGATTTCGATTGGTTCTTCGATGAAATTAAGGTTGATGTTGTTCTTGATCTCATCAAGAGGGATCACAAGGGTTTCATCTGATAAACACTTTTTAAGGTTCGACACATGGAAGACGGGATGAACGTTGCTAAGTTGTTGGGAGTAAACAGAGTTTGTATGCTACGGGACCAATCCTAGCGAGGATCTCGAATGGTCCTATCTATCTCGGATTCAAATTTCCACGCTTTCCAAAGTGTATCATGCATTTCCAAGGTGAGACCTTCAAAAAAACACGGTCACCAACCTGGAATTCCAAAGGTTTTTGTCTTTTTTTGGTCTTAGCTCTTTAGTCTATCTCTTGAAGCGTTTAGTCGTTCTCGAATTTGTACAATCTTTTCTGTGATATCTCGGATGGTTTATGGGCTAGTGAGAGTGCTATCAGGGACTTGACCTCTAGCTAGCTACATGTCACCCACCTTAGCCCGGCACAGAGGGGATCAACACTTACGACCATAGAAGGCTTCAAATGGTGCAACCTTGATATTGGTGTGACGGTTGTTGTTGTAACAGAACTCAACCAATGGAAAATGGGTATCCCACGACTTACCAAAGTCGATAATGCACACTCTCAGCATGTATTCTAGGGTTTAAATGGTTCTCTCACTCTGCCCGTCAGCCTGTGGATGGTAAGTTGTGCTCATATCCAACTTAGTTCCAAGAGCTTTCTACAAAGACTGCCCAAACCTCGAGGTGAGTCTCCTATCTCGATCAGAGATAATGGACATAGGCACACCATGCAATCGAACAATCTCTTGGATATAGGTTCATGTTAGTCTCTCCATGTTGAATGTTTCTTTGATTGGCAGGAAGTGGGCAGACTGAGTCAATTTATCGACGATTACCCAGATAGCGTCATGGCCACTCGGAGTCTTGGGCAATTTGGTAATGAAATCCATTGTGATTCGTTCCCACTTCCACTTAGTTATTTCTGGTTGTTGAAGTAGACCTGAGGGATTTTAATATTCCACCGTCACCTTGGCGCGAGTCAGAAATTTGCCCATGAAGGTGGCGATCTCTGCTTTCATGTTTGGCCACCAATACAACCTTTTGAGATCCAGATACATCTTATCTGAACCTGTGTGAGTGGAGTATTTAGTATGATGAACTTCGTTCATGACAACCTCCATATAACCGCTGAACTTTAGGGTCTAGATCTAGTTCATGAAATAATAAACTCTCTCTCCCTTGATCTATGAGTTCTTTTCCATTCCCCTCGAAGCTTCGTCGAACATGTTTTCTGGTTTTAAGGCTTCAAGGTACGGCTTGAATACTCTTTCTGGATGAGGGCATCTGCTACCACATTGGCATTGCCGGGATGATAGCGTATTTCGCACTCATAGTCACTGAGTAGCTCTACCCATCGTCAGTGCCTCATGTTCAACTCCTACTAATCGAATATATGTTGTAGGCTCTTATGGCCAAAGAAGATGTTGCACATGGTTCTGTAGAGATAATGTCTCTAAATCTTTAATGCAAAGACCACTACTCCTAACTCCAGATCGTGAGTTGTATAATTGACTTCATGTGCTTTCAGCTGTCTCGAGGCATATGCAATAAACTTTCCTTGCTACATGAGCACACAACCTAGGCCCTGATTGGATGCATCGTAGTAGACAACAAAGTCATCTGTCCCTTCTGGCAGAGACAAGATAGGTGCGCTTCATAAGCCATGCTTCAATGTTTGGAACGCAGTGTCTTGACTTTCTCCCGAACTAAAGGTTACACCTTTTGCCACACCCCCAAACCAGACAGCGGAAACGTCCGGAGGCGGGTGACTTCATTGTGTAGTATCATAACAATTGAATATAAATGAAACATAGCAAAATCCAAACATCATACATTGAGATAACAAACTTACATTGTTTAAATATTTTGTTTGTTCTTCATATTACACAAAAGAGACATAAGTAAATGAATTCCAAAATACAGCAAAATAATCCTCAACCCACATCCCTTTACCCTGCTTACTGATTTTGTTGAGAATACAAGTCGTTTTGAAAAGCGTCAACTAAAAAGTTGGTGAGTTCATAATCATTTTCGTATAAAACTGGTGATTGTTTAGAAATGCAGAAAATTCCAGTGTTTACTTTATCAAAACAGTTGTAAGTCTTGTTTTCTATCTAGTATAGTTGCATGTGTGTGGTTTTGTATATCATCTTTAGAAATTGTGAAATCGTTTTCTCCGGAAAATCCTATATTTTCTTGTAAAAAATAAATGTAAGTTACGTTTCCAATTGAGTATAGTTACATGTGAGTGCTTTAGTTTATCATTTTCGAAATTGTATAAAATCGTTTACTACAGAAAATCCTATATTTTCTGATATACAAAATGGTGGTCTTAAAACCCTAAGACTGGTGAGCTGTGAGAAATCAACAGGCGATTGTCGACATTATTTACAACGTAAATGGACGATCAACACAACGAATGTGGACAATCACTACCATGGATAGGGGCAGTCAACACAATGTGCCAATTTATTTGTAAGGTTTTCCCTACATAAATTTTAAATTAACATTATCATAATCTAGTGAGCCGTTTTAACCATACTAATATGACGGAGGCCTGCCTTGACGTTTCTAGGCACTCAAATCGATTAAATACATTTGTCACCCTAGACTGGGCGGTCTAGCTGTAGCGAACAACGAAGGTGCGGGGTGTCAACCCCGTATAGATCTATACACAAATTCCCGATCTCCCTCCAAGAGATCAAGTTATCACACTTACAGGACTTTAGAAGACTTTAAACATAAACTAATATACATATATATATATATATATATATATATATATATATATATATATATATATATGTATATAGGTACTTTTGTGATTCGTCTAACTAGAATACAACCAGGTTTTTTAGCAAATCGATGAAATCCGTTATTTAATAAATAACAATATTTGTGCTAGTTGACTAGGTCTATCGTTTTCGTTTATTGAGGATAATCCACATGGAATCGTAATTATCAAAAATGACCAAAAATTATCGGTATTGGCAAAAATGGTCATTCTTTTTATAAATTATCAAATAAGACTCATATTTGTCAAAAGGTGTCATAAGTGGTTCAAAACTAGGTGAATTGTCGAAAATGGCCTATTTCTTCTAAAATGTTCATTTTAGACTTATATTTATGAAAATACTCAAAAAGGCCCTTATTTCTCTAAATATTCCATTTTGGTCCTTTAAAAATTGAGATGTTCAATAATTCTTCAATTTTATTCCATTTCCAAAATGGTCCATATATATATATATATATATATATATATATATATATATATATATATATATATATATATATATATATATATATATATATGGCTGAAAATGGTCCCGAAAATATCATTAATACCCCGAGTTAACCATTTCCAAAATATTATGTTTAACAACTTGTTTAAACAGTTTCTGAAGCAAAACCTTATGATTCTTGATATAACAATTTATGAATTGTATTTCATAAACATATTAGTTTTTGGTTCTAACATCTAATTTGTGATATATAGTTCAAAACCTTCAGACTTGCTAAAAATCTTGAGTTCTTGAACCAATACGTAGCGTTCATAACTTTAAGCACATAAGTCATAGCATACATGCATAAACAAGCAATTATACTAAATTTCACAAGACCTTGACTTGAATTCTCCCCCAAAAACAATGAAAACTCAAAAGATAGGGGTATGAAGCTCACCTTGGTTTGATTTGGTGGGTGATTTGGCTAGATGATGACGAGTTTCCATGTTCTAACCGTTGAAGAGTTTGATAAACTCTTTGAACTTGAGGATATCCTAAGAATATTAAAACAAAATTTTATGTGTAACTATGATGACATTAAGATACTAATGTGAAGAATGACTAGCCAAATAGGAGATGCTTACAACAATCTAGGGGATACTTTGAAGAAATCAGATTGAAGCTTGAATACACCTGACAACACACCGTGGGGTTTACAGAATGTGAATATGAGTTTCTGGTGGAAATGAAGAAAGGCTTTACGTTCAAAGAGGATAAGGGGGGTGATAAGGTGTGCTTGGTTACCAGGAGGATATTGTGTGTTTACCTATGAACATCTTGGAAATGGTTGAAATGTTACATCATAAAGTCAAAGGCATTTGTCTTGTTCGCATCTTATGGCTGTAAACTCCATGGAATGGAGTTGTTTGCGGCCTAAAATCCTTCTAGGTTTGAGTTCACGCCCTAGATGCCTTCTAGAAGAGTGTTCACGGTCTAGATACCTCCTAGGGAACTGTTTATGGTCAAGGTTTGGAAACCTAATGTGTTTAAGCCCTAGTGTTCTATCTTGAAGGACTATACGGCCAAGGTACTACCTAGGGGCGTGTTAACGGCCTAGCTTTGCTTTATTAGGGTGTTTACGACCTAAGGTTGGGTTTCTAAGGTGGTTCACAGCCAAGAACTCCCTTAGGGATGTGTTCACAGTTTAGCTTGGGTTCTTTTGGGTGTTTACACTCCAAGGGGTCCTTTAAGGAGGTTCATGGTGTAACTTGGTCTAGTGAAGGTGTTCATGGTCTTAGCAACTTAATTATGTTGGCCTTATACTTCATATATTCAAGACTTCAACATATCACAAGTGGTTACATCCATATCTTGTGATTCTTAACCAAATTCATTTGTCTAGTTTTGCTTTCTTGTTTACATTCAAGGGTTTACCCTGCATGTGGCTTTCAAAGTGTACACTTTCATATACATGCACTAATGCTCTCATGGTTTTCAAGGTTCTTATTGTAATAAGGTTACAATTTAGACCTTGCCTGGTCTAATAGTTTGGGTTGTCACACCTTTCTGAGTTAGGTCGGTTAGAGGCTTAGCAATCTTGGAGAAATTCAGGATAAACCTACGATAGTAGCCAACAAGACCCAAGAATTGATGAATTTATGTGGGTGTCTTCGGCGCTGAACAATTCTCAATCGCCTTGATTTTGGAAGGGTCCACGTTTATGCCTTCTTCATTGACCACGTGACCGAGGAAGGTTAATTTTCTAGTACAAAATTCGCATTTTGAGAATTTTGTGTATAGTTTCTCCGCCCTTAGAGTTTCTAGCACTAGCCTCAAGTGCTATCCGTGATCTTCCACACTACGAGAATAGACAAGTATATCACCAATGAACACTATTATGAACTTGTCTAGGAAGGGGAAGCACACCTAATTCATCAGATCCATGAATACCGTGGGTGCGTTGGTTAGACCAAAGGGCATTACTACAAACTTGTAGTGACCATATCGAGTCTAGAATGTGGTCTTAGGAACATTACTCTCATGGAATCTTAACTAATGGTATCCTGATCTAAGGTCTATCTTTGAGAAATAGTAGGATTCTTGGAGTTGATCGAAAAGGTTGTCGATTTTGGGTAGGGGATAACAGTTTTTGATGGTAAGCTTTTCCAGTTCGTGATAATCTATACACATCTAAAAGGACCCATCTTTCTTCTACATAAATAAGACTGGGCTCCCAGGGTGAGGAACTTAGTCTGATGAATCCCTTGTTGAGTAGTTCATTGAGCTGGCTGGACAACACTTGCATTTCTACTGACGCTAGACGGTAAGGGGATTTGGCTACGGGGGTAGCTCTGAGGATTAAGTCAATACGGAACTCGACTTGGCACTCAGGAGGAATTCCGGGAAGATCTTTGGGAAAGACATCAAGAAAGTTGCAGATTTCTGGGATGCTCTCGAGGTCATTAACTTCTTGTCTCTCGTTAAAGACATGGTTTAGGAATGCATGGCACTCCTTTCGCAGAAATTTCTGGGCTTTGATGCACGAAATGATATGAAGGTTTGAGTTGAGTTTATCACCATAGATAATAAGGGCTTCACCAAATAGCAGATTAGGATGAATTTCTTTCTCATAACAAAGGATATCAGCAGGATTGGAGCTCAACCAATCCATGCCGATAAAGACATCGAAACATTTTATTGAAACTGGCATAAGGTCGATTGGAAAAGAATGATTGTTTAGGGTAAGGGTACATCCTATGAATACGTCGTTACTGCTCTCTTTCTTTTCGTTAGCCATCTCGACGGTGCATGTTTCAGTTAAAGGTTGGGATTTATGCTTGATTAGATGTCTAAATGCATGAACAAAACTCCTCTCCGCGCGTCTATCAAAAAGAATGCATGCATAAGAGTTGTCGAGTAGGAACGTACCCGTAACTATGGTGGGATCATCGACTGCTTCCTCCTGGCCCATAGCTAGAACCTTCCCTGTATTGCGAGCTGTAGCTTTTGAGTAATTTATCTTGAAGTTACCGGTCTCTCCATAGCCATAGATGGCTTGACCAACACCCTCTGTAGGAGCCTGATTGGTTGGTTGGACTTGTGTCTTGTAAAAACTCACTGTGTGTCCCTTATTGGCATAACTGTTGCATTGCATTTCATGGCAGGGTTCGTGATGATGAAAGTTACACTTATCGCACCTTGAATGGGTACCGACATATCTATTGGCATGTGCTTGAGTTGCAAGAATAGCAGTAGGATTGGTAGCAGCATGAACTGCCACTACTTGTTGTTTCTTGGAGGGATCCTGTGAAGACTTGACATTGCGCTTATTCCAGAACTCTTTCTTCTTACCACTCTACTTTGGTGGTTTAGGAATGGCTGTCACAGTCCCATTATCATCCCCATGATCTATCAGGGTCTGCGCTAGACACTTAGCGTTGTCAATCTCTAAATGTACCTCTCAATTTTCTTGCTCTCCAGGGTAACCATCCAGGGACATAGAAGAGCTAGTTCGAAAAACCTACCAGTATATTCAACAATGTCAGAACCCTTCATCTTCAGGTTCCAAAGCTCATGCTCCAGCTTTTGCATCTTGCCCCTTGGGCATTACTCCGCAAGCATTAACTCTATCAAGCTCACCCAATCGATGGAATTGGCCACCGACAGAGTTAAGGATTTATCTCGGCTATTCCACCAAGCCAGTGCTCTATCGGTGAACGTACAGGCGGCAAAATTTAACTTGCTTGCCTCGGGGCACGCACAAATCTCGAAAATTGATTCTATCTTCTCGAACCGACGAGTTAGGGCAATGTAACTTCGATTGCCATCGAATGATTTGGGGTTTGTGTTCATAAAGTATGTGTATGAACACTCCTTCTGGTGTCTCTTACCACCATAAAGATTATGGGGATGAGTACCACTTACCGATCCGCCAGAGCCGCCATAATTTATTTGTGACATTGCAGTGGCCACAACGGCTGTAACTGCTGCTTGGAACATAGCAAGATCGAACTAAGGAGGTGGTGGCGGCGGTTTCATTCGGAGGGTCGTTGTTCTTTCTGTTCAGTCTCTTCCTGGGAGGCATCTTTCTTTAAAAGGTACAAGGGGAAAATGACGATAAGTCTTCTATATTGATCATGAACCGGATATTTCTGAGCAAGATATATCTTAATTCTACAGCGATAATAGAGATCTACAATAAAGGCTTACTAACATTAATAAGGAATTGCAAGTGTATCATTTGTGAGGATTCGTAGTACTTGTAACAATTCTGTGCGGTGTTATAGAACTATAAAATACTGCTATAGTATTTTAACTATGTGCTTTATTTGTATTGGATTTGGTGAGTTTTAGACTTGTCGCAACACCGTAGTCACTCCCAAACACATGTTGGTCATATCTTGGACAAATATATTTGATCATGTTATACTAGCCCCACATATGACTACATAACTACTCCGGTTTAACCGTAGTGTCAAACATCCAAATACTTTTGTTTTGTTCTACCAGCGATACTGTTTATGGTACGTATGTATACTTGTATACTTCTTATAAAATACTTAAATTTTAAAAGTATACTTTTAGTTTCAGAGCACTTCCGCCTTGTTAGTGTTTATAGTTGTATACCATGTAATGTTTGGTATACTTAGTTTATTATAAACAATAGCTCTGATACCAATCTGTAACACCCCCAAACCGAAACAGTGAAAACGTTCGGGAGTGGAGGATGTCATGTATAGTATCACAACAATTGCATGATAGTAATCAAAGACAACATAACCATTACGTTGAAATATAGATATTTACATCTTTTTGTTACATAATTTATATACATCAAAAGTTTAGCAAAAGTTAAAAAGACGTGACTCTATACGCTGCGTCTTCTCAAAAGCTGCGGGAGTACCTGTCTACTGATTTCTTGAGAATACAAGTGGTTTTGAAATAAGTATCAACAATAAGCTGGTGAGTTCATAAGCATGTTTTTGTAATGAAAACCTGTTAATAAATCAATGAAAATGTTTGCATGTTTTCAAGAAAATCCAATATTTTTTAACATGTCCCTGGAATCCTGCAGTTGTAGTATGTAGTAGTTCTATTAGTGAAAATAAAACTAATGAAGAATGAATTCGCGTAAACAAAAGGTTAGTTTACGCTGTTGTGACTTCGTATAACCATTCTTGATATGACCTAATGACCTCTATGATGTTCTTCAGGCGTCGGATATTATGACATTTGTCAACGAAGGCATGCCTGCCTAACTGTAGCTAGTAGTTTAGGTGTGGGATAGTCAATCCTGAATAGATCTATTCACAAATCTCACGCTCTCCCTCCGGGAGACTCTAGTTATACTATGATATGATTTAACCCACACCCCGAAGGGTACAATTGAAGTGATGTCTCACAACGCTGTATTAACTAGTTTACGTGTAGTGTTATGTTCTCTTGTATTTGAATCCGTTTGTAAACTAGTAGTGTAACAATAGTTATACTTAAATAATTATCTAATATTGTACTCTTGAAATTCGTATGTAATAATGTATTTCATAAACTAAGTCTGTCATCATTTATATGTTTGTTAATGTACTATTGAAATCCGTATGTTATGTACTCGGTTTGTGTATTGATCTGAAAAGTATGCAATTTTGATTGTAAGTCGGAAACGTCCCCTATGCTCAGCATGTTACAAAAGGGATAAAATATCTAAATATTTTATAAAATGTGGAAATCTTTTGATTGTATGAATTGCATAAGTTTTAAACATGTTGAAATTCTTTTGTATACGTTCACAAAATCATTTGTGTTTGGCTTGTATTCTTCCCCTGAAAACGTTAAAATAGTAAAAGCGTAGGGGTATGAACTCACTGTTGGTTGCGTGTATGTTGGACCATAAGACTGGAATGAGGACCCTCGAGTTGTTGAGCGTGAGGTTAGTTAAATTAGTAAATCCATTAGTTAAAGTGTTATAAACACATGTTTTTGGTTGAGGAATGTTACTGAGGCTTGATCGAAGTGGAAAAGTAGGTTTACAGCAAAGATTCACGATATAAGGCTGATTGCGGCCATGAACAGATTACGACCGTCAACTGTTCTCAGCCGTGAATGGTTTATTGCCTTTGATGGGTTTGTGGTCTTTGAAGGGTTCATGGTCTATTCTTGGTGAAAATATGATGATTTGAAGGGTTCACGGTCATGAACTGATTTCAGCCCTTGAATATTTAAAGATTTCAATGATTTACAGCCGTGAACTCAAGAACAAAAATACTTGATTTGATGAAAAGACGGATTTTTGATGCTCCAAAACGAGGTCTAAGGTGGATTGAGTGATAGATGAAGAGAAACTTGGGTTTTTCGGGTGATGGTTTTAGAGAGAGAAGGTGTGTTTTCTGCCAAAAAAGTGTAAATGAGGGTAGAACACGTATATATATATATATATATATATATATATATATATATATATATATATATATATATATATATATATATTGGTGGTGGGGTCCACCAGCCGTGAATGGTTTACGATCGTGATCAGGTTCACGGCTGTGAACACCAATCAGACCGGATTTGCTGATTTTCGAAGAAAACTTAGGTTTTCGCGCAATTTTGGTTCCGACTCTTATATAAATTTTAATTATGTAAATTAATGATTTTTCAAGCTATAAGGATTTGACGGAACAAAATAAAATTAAAATTTTATTTAACGGAATCGGGCAAACGTTAACGGAAAAAGGTTCGGGTTGTGACACCATGCTTCTTGTGATTAATTCTAGATTTCAGTTGTTCAGACTTCAACGAAATATTCTAATTAAATCCAGATTAAAATTACATACCATGAATAAGGATGTTACAATATGTAAGAGTGGGTGCTACAGTTTCTTTTTGTCAACGAGCTACTAATCGGCTGGGATAGAACTTTCTTTGGAACTTCGGCTGGCTAACTACAGAGTTTATGTACTGTAACTTGACCACTAATTGATCTAAACTATGATTTCATCTATTCGAGCTGCCACCATTGAGTAAATCAGCGTCTTCATGTGGAATGGTTCAAATTATTGACACAACAACCACTCTTATTTACGACTTTCAGATATCCTTTTAAAAGATTCCATACAACCAAACTGGATTAGGATTTTTTTGGTATTCCACATGGCGCTAACGTATCAAGATAACGTGAATCGTAAATTAGAGGAGATAAAGCAAATCCCAAGTAGTACAATGAAATTGTCATTGTCTCCCATCTAGATAACACCATTTTCTCCGGTTGCGTGTAATTAGAAGCATATTTATTATCTAACATAACATCCTTAATTTTTTCCAACATATTATCCATTTTTTCATACATTTCTCCAATTTTTGATCCGTCACCATCACAAAACTTTATCAATAAAAAAATTGGTTCTGTAATTACTAAAATACTTTCAATATCTTCCAAGAACTCTTCACTTCTTATGGTGTGAGCAACTGTGGCTCTAGTAACTCTAGTGTTTTCATATCTACGTTTAACCCAATCTCTCTAAGAATTTAGGGAAATGGTTGTGGCAAGAGCCTCTCTACAATCCATTAACCTTTTCAACCTTTTCAATATAATATAATGAGACACAAATCTTTTATTGGCCATTTTTATCAATTCTAAGAATGATTTATCTCTAAATATGGCTAGGGATTGATTGTAATTAAGGAAATACTTAATAATTACTTTACTTCTCCTATATACAGTGATCAACCATTAAATTTCATTAGCGAGGTGTTTAAAGTTCAAATTCAATGTACGAACACAACAAGGAGACCAAAAAATGTTTTTGTGTACCTTTTCAGTTTCCCTTCCAGTAGCCTTGAAGTTCACATCATTATCTATAACAACTTGAAGGACATTGTTTCGTCCTACTTCTTAAATAGCTCAAATACATTGCTATTGCGACACCTTTTTTTTCTATACCTGAGAAATCCTCTAGGTACATGAACATTGCCCCACAACTATTCATTGTAAAAACAATAATTAGACATTTGTGTTTCACAATTTTCCACCCATCAGATACCATGGAAATGCATTGAGACCACATATCATTGATCACTTTTACATCCTTTTCAACATCTCTAAGGCGTTCATCAAAAAAAATTGTCATCGCATTTTTGCTTGATGAAAGTTTATAACCAACACGAGTTTTGCTTATTGCTCTAACGATCTTGAAAAATTACAGATTCCACAAAACATTGATAGGAATTCAATTAAAACATAAGCCTCTTGTAATTTTCAAGTCCCATGTTTCTTTCCATTTTATCAAATGATTCTTTAGTGGTTTTCCTAGACAAAGGAGAAGATGGAGTATTTTTACTGATTACATAATTTTTCAAAGTACGAGGAACACCTACCTTTTCGACAGCTTTAACTTTATTCATCAACCTTTCATACTTCTCGCAGTCTTTTAATATTTCGCTACACCTTTTTATATTTGCTTTCCTCCCATCCTTAGCACCAAAAAAGTGAACATGAATTATTGTATAAGAACTTGTAAATTTCTGATGGTAACGGTTGCAAACTCAAACCTTGGCATCCCCCTTTGTTTTTGCTATTTATATAAACAATTATGTTGACTTCTTGCAAACGTGGTTTTTGATCCTTCACTTCTTAGCTCAGAACTTTTTTATTATTCTCCGTAATGGTTATCATCCCTACTATCTTTATTCTCAGTTAGCACAATATGCTCTCTAGTTTATTGTTTGAAGCAGAAGAAGTAGATCCCTTTTACCAAAAGACATTGTGTAACTTTAGCATTTTGTTTCTACGAAGAAAAGAGTGCAAAAATTATATATTGTTGTTGATGTGAAGAGAAGAGTGAAGAATGTGTTCTACGAAGTCATATTGTTGCTTTATATATAAGTATAGGAATTGTGAATCAACCAAATCAAGGAAATCATATAGTTGATTCAATGAAATTACAAATGTAAAAGTAGTTAATTAAAGATAAATTAATAAAAAATCAATTCAAAATTTCAAGAAAATATTTTCCAATATTGTGTAATCGTATCCCCGAGAAGAAAACATGATTTCAAATTTCAACTAAATCAATTAGCAACTTGTTTGTGTTCCAATGACACCGGTGCGGGAACCCAATTCCACAAATTCAAAATTCATGTTCCACAGACCTCCGATTCTTGATCCCAGTTGAAGAAAATACGAAATCGGGAATAGGGTAAATCACATTCCAGGTGACAATCCATGATCATTTGGTGTCAAAATGTACCACAAACTGGAACGCACGATCCAAAACGCAATACGTGGCTGATTTGACGATCTTTGTGACTATGGGAGGAATATTCAAGTTTCATGAATGTTTCAAAATGGTTTATGCCCAATTCCTTAGTTTAAGCAAAGCAAAGAAAAGAAAATAAGGAGAGAAAAGAAGAGAAATAAAAGGAAAATAAAGCTTTTTTTTGTGTTCCCAAGTTGGAGAGAAGTTGAAGGAAATTATTCATTTTGTCCTTTCTTTCCAAATCCTTCCAAATCGGAAGGAAAGTTTGGACGAAAAGTGATCATTCCATTTCTCACCACTTCCTTCTTTTAGCGTAACTCAGGAACACAAATTTCTTTTATTTTCTTCTCACTTCCACTCATTTCCTTTCTTTAATCTCATTAAGTTGAACTCGAGAACGGGGTGTTAGGGTTTACTTTTGTATCAATCTAAGATGTAGGTCATTATTTGAATTCTTTTGTTACTTTATTACTGTAATTATCAAAAAATCGCATTCAACTTGTAATTTTCATACTTTGAAAAATCTATTTGGTATGTGCTTATTCTGGATGGGAAAACTATATTTAGCTATGAAAAGTTGAAGTAATATGAAAAAAGTAGAATGATATAATAAATACATTACAACATAATACAAACTCAGATTCGTAAGCAAGAAACTAAGATCGCACCTACCTTTGAGTAAGATGATTCTCCAAAATAGTCGACGATTTTTTATTATTTGCATAAGCACAAAAACTATTTATAAATGGGTAGATGCTACATATGGGAAAAGAAACAACAAATAGGCCATTACCTATACTGAGGCATCAAAAATATTTCGTTATACGAGGTACAAGTAAATATTTTTAAAATAGTCCTTAAAAAAACAAACAAATGCTAAGACTTAGTAATATTTGTATTTTGGGTCGTTCAAAGGGGAAAGCTAAACTGTTAGTCAAGGTGATAATTTTCACAAAAGTCTTCCATCTCATTCAAGTGAGTGCATGTTTACTTAAATAAGAATGATTTTCCATAAAATATTTTATATCAATTGAATGCTTCCATAGGAAATGAATGCTTAGTATTTGGAATATTTGTTAAGTGTATATTTGGTAATATTAAATGAAAATATTAATAGAAGTTGTGACACCTGAACATTTTAGGTAGTTTCCATTCTTGAATCAAGTATTAAAAATATTGAAAATCTGGTCCTTATGTTGGGCATACTGGAAGTGTACGATGGACGTACGTCATTAAGGAACGATGCAACATCTTTGAGTATGCAGGGCGTTATCACGTTGATCCCAAAACCCAAAAAAAATTATTGAGACCTTATTTAAACACCTTAAGTCGCTTGATGCCTCTTTATGTTGATCCTCCACCCTCCTCAAAGAAGCAGGGATATCATGTTCGAAGATAATGTCCTCTAAAAGGTACGCTTGGAGAAAATCTTGAAGCAAAGTAGAAACCACATGAGAAATATTAATTTCTATTCAATTCAATTAAAAAGAATGACACTACAAGACACTCTAGAGATATGTGAAAGTTTTAGGAAGAAATAGGAGCTACGATGAGTATGAGGATTTTGGAGATAGTGGGAGCATAGAGGATAACTGATTTTACAAAGTGAAACGATGAAAGAGCTAAAACTGAAACCCTAACTAGCATAAGATCTAGTATAGTAAGAGGAACTCCAATTACTTAATCTCCAACAACAGTTTACTTGTTGAATGTGGAGACAAATTATTATCTAAAGGCCTTGAGCATGAAAGATTCCATATAGTGGAAGAGTAATGGTGGACGAGTTAAGCTCACTTGAAAATAACCAATGTTGGTACTTCATCAATCTACCAACAGGGAATGAAGGACTACAAAAGATGTTGGTATTCAAGGTCAAAGACGAAGATGGACATGATCAAGAAGGACAAGGACAAATTAGTGGTCTTTAGTAATGTGCTTCCAAAGGTCTATATTTAGAGCAACTAAATGTAAATATTGCATTCTTGCATGGAGACCTTTATGAAGATATATACATGGCACAACAAAAAGGTTTTCAGATAGGTAGTAAAGAAAACATGATGCGCAAGTTAATGAAAAATCTATATGGATCGAAACAAGCTCAAAGGTAATGGTACTCTAATTTTTATAGTATTATGTATATGAATTACAATGTGAGTTGTTACATGGTTATTTGTTGCTTCCTAAAGAAGTTTACTTCCTCGTATATCATCCTTAGATTGAGTGTCGATGACATGTTGGTAGCTGAATCAAGCATACATGAGTTAAACAAATTTAAGAAGTAGTATTTCAAAAATTCAAGATAAAGTACTTGGGAGCTACCAAAGGGATTCTATACATGAGCATAGTCAAAGACAGAGCTACCAAAGGGATTATGCATGATAAATGTTAAGGCCAAAAGCACACATTTTGGGAGTCTTCTGATATTCTCAAAGAAGCAATCCCAAAGAAGGATGCAAACAAATAAGAAATGAATAAAGTTCCTTATGTCACAACAATTGTAAGTTTGATGTATGTTATGTTATATACTATCCCATATGTTGCTCTTGTAGTGAGATTTATTAGTCGATTCATATCAACTCTAGGAAAGAAGCATCGGGAAGGAGTCAAGTGGTTTCTATGCTAGTTGAAAGGCACTCTTCTTGTTGCTTCATATTTCAATAAAAAGAACACAGATGTAGATTTTGGGAGGTTGGGTAGATTCAAAGAAAATAACACAATTAATGGGTTCACTATTGTGGGTACATCCATCAACCGGGTGTCCAAATTACAAAATATTGTTGATCTATCAATCATAAAAGTATAATATATGGCAATTATAGAAGCTGCCACATAGCTTATATGATAGCTTATATGGTTGAAGAACTCCGAATCAGAGTTGGGCACAGAACAATATAACTATGTCCTACATTGTGATAACCGAACTGCAGTTAGCATGGAGAAGAATCTAGAGTGTCATAGCATTCTGATAACCAAAGTGCACTTTACCGGTTCTGGAGTACATAGTTTTGTAGAAATGCCAAGGCCATTGAAAGGATTTTTGAAAAATGATTAAATGGTAAAACTCAAGATGTCATTTTTTTTAAGTGCGACATAATCCAATAAATCTAAACTTTTATTGTATATAGTAATAATGGTCTGATTAGTAAAAAAACATCAAATGGTGTCGTTCCATTAGAAAATTATTAATATCACTTTGGTTGCTACGGTTACCAAAATACAGTAATATTTATGTAATTTGTCCACTATTTTATTATTCAATCTCATAATACACGCACCCATTATTTGTTTGACTTTCTTACCGTTAGGCAACGGTCACTCTTGTAATTAATTCAAATTGAAATAAGACTATGAAGAATATGACCGTTTTGTAATGGTCTAAAAACTACATATTTATAGTAACAAATTCTTGGTCAATCTGCATACTTTTGCCATTACACTCCTCCCCTCCCCTCTTAAATTCCTTATCTTCAAATATATTCTTTCAATTTCTAATTTGTTCTCTATATCATCATTTTCGTAATTCATTCAAGTAGTTTCTTTTTACTTAGATGTAACTTTGTTGATGATTACTTTCTTCAAGACATCTTGTTAGCAACCATAAGTTTGTTTCATATAGCCTCCAAACCTATAAATCCATTTATGCTCTTCATAGCTTATTTGATTTCCGTATTTCAGAAATAAAAAAACATGTATTTGGCTACCTTCAGTGTAAATCTTCCTAAATTTATTGCAATCGACATAACTTGGATCGACAAATCCTGCGTTGAGGAAGGGAATTGAATTTGCCTGGGCTTAGAAAGCCTCTAAAGATTTTGGTGAGTATAGTTATCTTGTATAGTCATCCCCGTGATAACCTCAAGCTACTCGAATTTTTTTGGTATTGTGGTCGATTGGAATGTCAAAGCCGACCATAATCTGATTCTACATTTGGATTCCGATTACATGGCTCCTGATTCTGATTCAGGTAAAATCGTTACCATCGAAAACAGTATGTTCTTCTATAAATGACATCGACTCAGTCCAGCAGGTCTCGATAGCATAGCTGCTCATGTTGAAGTTACAAAACTCGTTGGTGGAGATACAGAAAATATATCTGATGATGATCATGCAAATCTCTAACATCTGAATATAGGAGAAGAGTACCTGGAGATTAATGTTGGAGGCCTTATTGATGGCAGCAAATGACTAACCTAGGGAACAATCCAAACTTCTTATGGATCCCATAAGCAATCCTCAAATACATATATACAAGCCCTAAATATACTTACCTTAAAACGAAACAGAGAATTGTTGTTGGCGAAGTGTAGCCATTGATTTTCGGAGTACTTGAGACTGTCTGAGAAACCAGTTCATACAATTTTTGTTGTTCGGTAATAAAAGCAATCAAGAAAAAGACACAGGGCTAGGTAAAAGAAGCATATAATACATTTTAGAGGAAGATCGAGGTGAGAAATTGATACCTTAGAACCGCTGGATTTGATGTTAATTTTCAGAATTCGCCGAGAGACAGATGGAAGAGGAAGGATGCGCAAATGAAGATGTAATGATGTTTGATTATATGTTTTACTAGTCTAGAAATTATTTAGTTCTGAGGATGCGTATATTTTATTTTACAAGTTAAATTAAAAAAGTTACTTAAAGATGACATATATAATAAAATAATTCAAATTATATTTATGAGACAATATTAGACTTTGTATGGTTTTCTTTTAGTATATTATTTAGTTCTGAGTGTTTGATATGGTTTCTAATTGGTTCCAAATGGGGACCAGGTCACAAAAAAAAACTAATTATACATGTTTAATATTGCTTTTTAACTATTAGACTCGATCCAAAGGGCTGACTCGGACCATGAGAAACACCGGATTCGATTCTCTCTTCCAAACTGAAGGACCTACTCTTTCTTCCTTCTTCACTTGCCATCACCCGACATAACGATTATCGATCAAACAAGCTCTTGAAGGTTTTTTTCTTCTTTTTGGTCGAATGATTTTTTTTTCTTCTTTGTTTATGTTTGGTTAAAATATATAATCTTGATTGATGCGCAAAGGGGAAACCAATTCTGATTGAGATCAGAAACCAGGATGTTGCTCTTTCCTTGAAGATGAACGAATTGTAGGTATATGTTTTCTAACCTTTAAAGTCGACTTGATTTCTGAAGTTTTCTAACCTTCAAAATTGCCAAGAAATCGACCTTGTACACTCCATTGCCGACTCACCTTCAATTTCATTCGGATTTACTCCAATTGTTCTTTATTTTGTAATCACACAAAAGATATCACCTTACTTTTCGTTCTTCTTCTAAACAAGCTCATCCGATACAAATACTACAAACTCATCTGATTTGATGGTCATTTAATTTTAAAAATTAGGTATTTCACTTGTTCACCAAGTGTTCTTGTTGTTGTTGTTTTCTTTACTTATTTGACTTATAATTGTTTGATTTCCATTGGTAAGTTCATACTTTTTATTTGGTGTTAGGTTTTTAATAAAACGTCACAATAAGTTTTTTTAAGTCGAATAATGATATAAATTTTAGATTGATTAATCAAAACAATTTGCTATTTGGTAGGGTTGATCGATTCAGTCCCTTAAGTTTTTGTCAGGCTTTATGGGCCCCTGAATTAGGATATGACATGCTCATTTAGTCCCTGTCAACCGATAATAGCCGGTTCACCATGAAACAGTGACCATTTATACTAAAAATACTCGGATTGTGCCCCTATAAAGAAAAAAAATAAGTTTGGGGATCAAATGATAGTCTTACCTTCATCTCTACTCAACACCACCCTTATTCTACCATCCTCACAACCTCTTCCGTCAAGCAGTCACGTTACGTTACCTGAACCAACTGCTAACTAACATTTTATTTAGCCATTATGGCCACCATAACCAACCTTAATCACCGTCGAATCAATATCACAACAGCCCAATCCAACCATCCTTATTCCTCCCATTTGTCTCCTGAAATCAGCCACCACCGGAGCACCAATAACCCACAAAAACCACCGGTTAGCCACCATAACCAAATCACCTGCAAATCAAAGACAAAAAAACTAACTCTCGTTTTCTCTGTGAACCTCATCAAACCCACGCAGCCTTCTCAACCTCACATCCAGCAAACCTATAACTCGGAGGGAGAAATAGAGGTAGCTTGTGCGATTTTGAACATAGAAGAAGGAATGAGAGGGTTAATTTCTTGAAGAGCTGAAAACAAATCAAAGAAAAGAGTGGAAGGAGGCAGTGATCGAGAATTGATTAGAAGGAGAAGAGGGTTCTAATCTTTGATGAGTGTGTGTGACAATAGAGGGTGAAGACGGAAATAAGAGAAGTGATCAATTTCATGGGAGGGTATGAATTGAGTATGAATCGACTTTAGAAGAAAGGAAGGAGAGCTAATAAAGGCGATTTTTGTTACTGGATGCTAGTATAACGAAGACACAAGAAATCGAATGGGTTGCTATCTTTCATTTTTCTCCCAAATCACTTAGATCATGGGGCATAAGGAGCTGATCCCCGAACTTTTTTTTTTTTTTAGCTTTATAGGGGCACAATGTGAGTTGTATATTTTTTTTGTCTAAATGGTCACTGTAACCGACTATTACAGGTTGAGAGGGACTAAAAGAGCAGGTCGTATCATAGTTTAGGGACCCATAAAGCCTGACAAAAACTCTAGGGACTGAATCGAGAAGCCTAGAAACTTTGTAGGACATTTGTGACATTTTCCCTAGTTATTTAATACATTGGTTAAGTCTGATGCTGAGAACCATGACAATTTTCCCTTAAGTTGAAGTGATTCTTGTTGGTAATTTGAAGTGTTAATATATTTCTTTCTTTGAAATTATCTGTACATATTCATGATGTAATGTTATAAAATAAACCGTAGATAAAAATAGAATTATTATAAATTTTTTTGAGGGGTAATATAGTAAATTTTAACAATTAGTGAGATACCAAATCAAACAAGTTTTAGTCAAAAGTTAACTCGGTCAGAACTTCTAACCCGGTCAGCTCTACCGCTCTACCCCGGTTGTCAAATATCAAACGACTTCTTAGAGATTATAATTGTTACTTAAAGAATATATATGTAATAACATGATTCTCCTTATTGATATTAGTTCTGACGTAATATTAAAAAATTTAGATATCAGTGTAAGTATATACTTTCAGTTACGATGAGATATATTGTAATTGTTGTATCACCTCCTGGAGTATTTTTGTCGAAGCTTGTTACATCTGCTACCCTCAACATTGTTCATTTATTTTATTTGTATTTTTTTTTTTTGTATATTTTCATTTAGCTTAATTAACCTGTCAATGAAATCAGTAATCATAAGCACCTACTTTGAAATTTGCCAATGTGGTAGCTATATGTACGTTCTTTTATCATTTAAGTTGAAAATCATCCAAAATGCAAGAAATATATCATCTTTACATTAATATCTTTTTCATGTGTCAACGCCAATTTCAAACTTAAAAGCCAGGACTTTTGCTGTGTATTGGCTACAATCTCATAGGCATAAGGATGATCTCATAGCAATCTTGGGGATACCATACAAGTCTCATCCATGTTTTAATAAGGTTTATGGTTTACTTTTGTAAGAATAATATATGTAGGTTATTTGCACCTGTTTGTTACTTTAAAACTGTGATTATATAAAAAATTTGTATTCACATCATATTTTGAATGCTCTACTCGGGCAGTGCTTATTTTTGTATGACTAGGCTATGGGTGTGATTAGCAAAACTAGTTAATAGCCGAAGCTGTAACCTTTATTTATTCATAAATGTTTTGCAAAAGTAGTTGTTAGTTTTTAAATTTGTAAAATTAGTTAAAAACTAAAAAGTAAAAGCACCCAAAAGCTAGTGGTGGTAGCTTTTGGATTCAGAGGTTATTGGTTAAATATAAAAGCTAAAAGTTATTGTTGTCAAACAAAGTTTTTTTTTTATAATAAAAGGTCGCAAACCCCCTTGCTGTGTCATACTCTACTCATTCATGAGGGCTTATTGGTCCTCCACACTAGAGAAAGTAGTTCCAAATCAAGAGGAAGCATTGGTGACAACTAAAATCTCTCAAAAGCTATGTGCCAACAAGTCATATATTTATGTAAAAAATTTGAAGTAATAAAAAAATTAAAAACAAAATGCTATTGTAAATAACTAACAAAAGTACATTATTAGTTTTTCGGTCAGTAATTTTCAAGGTTTCGATGTATAGCAATGGGGGTGCACCTTCTAGTATGAAATATGCCACAAGAGAATTGTCAAATGGGATTCACCAACACTTCCATTTCCTATTAGTCCATCCTCAAATCCACACCTGTTGACACTAACAACCCAAATCAATCCCTCCATCTAATTTTAAGTTATCTCATTATATATCATGGAAAAAAACCTCTTACCCATTTTTGGTATTCAATGATGTTAGATTCTTGATCCCTTATATAGCTCCCGATACTTGTAATTTTCAAGTCATTGCTCTTTCTTCCACAAGGAATTTGAATTATGCCCACCAAGTGTTCTATGAAATGTTCACAAGAGATATTTGTTTCACTACACTTGGACTTGGTTGCACTTACTGAATGACATTTAAAAGCAAAATTATGGTGTAATTGTAAATGGTTCGAATCATGCACTTTTGATTCTTCGCGGGTTGTGTTTAGAGAGTAGGGTGCATGAGGCAGTGTATAAGCTCGATGTTGAATAAAGGAGTGTAACCTGAAGAAACAAAATGAAGTTGAAACCATTCTTCAAGTCTTTAACAAGTCTTTTCAACATGATGTAGAGATTGCGAGGGGTATATTAGGAAAATTCGTGTTCTATTTTTGTAGAAAAGGTAGAATTTAAATTTATCATCTTTCTTGATCTTTATTATTCTTTTTGCTTTTCTAATGAATTGTTCTTTATTTGTTTACTGTTAGGCTGTTAACAATGATTCGTTTTCTTGCTTCATATATGCATGGTCTTAGCAAGTTCTTATAGGTATGTTCATCTACATGGATGATGTTTTTGTATGTTCTGTATAGTTAATATTTAGATCTCATTATAGTCCATATTTAGATCTCATTCTTTGAATATTTCATTCTCATACATGGTAATATGGTCCCTTTATAAAATTTTTGACCATACTAGACTTGTGAGAATTCTATGTCAATAAGCCAGGGGCAATTTTTTTTTTTTTTTTTGGAAGGAGCATCAGATAAAGCAACAACAAAAAGAAAGGCTGATTTTTGTAAAGAACACTCAAAGTCATGGGCTATTTTAGTATGTATCTTCACAAGAAATTAGTTGGTTGAGAAATAGGAAGATATCACGGATGCTGTTGTCAATGGACTCGATCAATCCACATATAAACCTGTTATGGATGTTGTACACGCAAGGGACTCACCTATTACTTTCAACGAATTGCATGAAAAACTCATAAATCATGAGTTAACAATTGCTCAACAAGTCCCTGCTACTGTTGATCCAACCAACGACTGTCTTCTAAGCCAACCACAACTCCAATAAAAAATCATGGTCTCCTCGCCAACAATCAACCACCACAGGCTTGCTTCCCACTCCAACAAAACAGGTTCCCCAAACAACTAGTCAACGCCCATTTTTAGGCAAATGCCAATGGTGTCATCAGAAAGGACACTCATTGAGCAACTGCTCAATTTTTAAAAGATCCTTTCCCACTGCATCTGTACCACCATATCGACACACACAGATCCAAAATGCCCAAGCCCATGTCATGAGTCCTCTTCCAACAGCAAACACAGCAAATTGGTTGTTTGACAGCGGGGCTAGTTTTCATGCAACAAACGACCTCAACAATCTTTACATCCATGCACCTTATGATGGAATTGAAGAACTGGTTACTGGTGACGGTTCGTGTCTACAAATCTCCCATATCGGCTCTGTTGTCATTCACTGTGACAACCCGTAATTTATTTAGTCACGGTAACCCATTTCCGTCAGTAAAACCGTTTGTATTTCAATTTTTCCGTTAACATTTTGGATTAGGTCATTTAAATTAAGACTTTTATTTTGACCTCATGAGTGTCCAAACCCATTAGAAACACGTGAAAATACACTCGTTATTTATTTGGAAAAATTTTAGTTACGACTAAGTCGTAATTACGACAATTAATCGGGTACGACCATAAGCCTCGTTTAACGTCAGTATCGGGTAGATTTCCACCGAGCCACAAACTCAAGCCTTATATAAAGGATGAGTGAACTTCAATTTAGCTTTTTACCACCACCTCATAACTTTCTCTCTCTACTCTCTCTCTAAAACTCGACTTTGATCCAAAATCATCCATTTCAAGCTCAAATTTGGTAAGAAATCCATCCTAGCTCATAGTATAACATGTTTAGCTTTCAAATTCGTATTGAAATCATGAAATAGGACCAAGAACTTGTGTTTACGGTCTAGGAACCTCCCCAAACCGTGAACACCTATAAATGGGTTTTTGATGCCCCAAAACCCTTCCAAACCACTTTTAGTGCTTAGATATGACGTATGGGCTTACAAGATTGGACTTAGATCACCAAAACCTTAACATTTGAGGGGTAAACATGATTTTACGGCCCAAGAACATGCTTGGACCGTAAACCCTCATTCATAGACCACACACACCTTTTATGGTGTTAAATTGCCCCTTAAACACCTCCAAAAGCTTCCATGAGCTTCCATGAGTGCATAGAACCTTATATTCCTTCATTAGATGCACCAAAACATACACAAATGAGTCACACTTGAGTTTACGGTTTGGGAAAGTCTCCCAAAACTGTAAACACCCCTTCTTAGACAATAAACACCTCCAAAGGGTGTTAAAGTGCCCTTAGCACCTTGTATGGCTTAGAATTGGACCTAGAACTTTGTATGCTTAACCTACAACCACCAAAACACATGATTCATGGACAAACATGAGCTTACGGCTGTAAACTCATGTGTTTAAGGTAGTAAACTCACTAAGAACACCTTCATAGACCGTAAACTCCTTTTCCAAGGTAAATTCAAGTCCCGATCACTTCCTAAGACATGGAAACAACCCTAGAACCTTCCTTTGTGCATTGTAAGACCTTTAAGCATCCAAGAACACACCACCCATGAGTTTATGGCTGTAGAATCATGGGGATATGGTCTTTGGACCGTAAACATGATGGGTTTTCGTCATAAGACATCCTATGTGGTCATACAAACCCTAAAGCTTGGATCTAGGTTTCTCTATTGTACATACTTTGAATCCAAGACTTTGAACCCTAATTCTAGCATACGGAAATCAGAATTCACATGTAATTAGGTTTAAGAACATACCTTGATTGTTATATAGCAATAACAATCCAATTCCTCCTTGAATTGACCTTGGAAAGCTGAGAGTCACAAGTGTCACTCCTCTAATGGCTTACAAACACCATAAGCAAGTGGAGAAGGTATAAAGAGAGAGGAAGGAGGTTAGAATTCGTCCTTAGGACCTCTTGGGAAGGGTTAGACGAATTCCTAAGCCCTAGGGGGTTTATATAGGTGTAAAGATTAAGGTTTTAGTCCTTATCCTTATCTAGTTGCTTGTCCACCAAGCAACCATAAGATAAGTCTTAGAAACCCTTATCCTAGTCGAATTCTAAGGGATTTACACCTCAAATTCGTTCACCATATATATAAGATAATCCTTACCTTATTTTGTAACTATCACATAATTACAATTCAGCCCCTCTAGTTTAATTAATTACACTTGATCACAAAATTAATTCTTAATTAATTATTGACCAATATTAATTAAACAAATATGATTTCTCCTTTAATATATTATTCTTATAACATATTAATAAATCATAATAACCTCTCTCTCTTTATTTATTTCTCCAATCAAGTTGCTTTGGTGAAGGCAACCCAAAAGGACCATGCACCATCGGGTCAAGTACATACCAAAATAGTTATGGACTTAGACACTAATCCAACAGTCTCCCACTTGGATAAGTCTAACAACTATTATGCGTATGACTTCGGATCCCGATCTACAATCGTAGCTTTCCAAAGCCGCTCTCAACTCTGATCATATCAAATACGCGTGTCCTTAGATAAGGGATCATATATTCCTCCATTCTAGATATCATATGAGATATGATTTCAAATCATTCTCTTTGTACTATATCTCGATTCCCGATTTATGTCGACTGACTAATTGAACAAATCAAATTAGCCCTAGCCCGGCCGAGCATTTACGTTTGTCATCACTAAATCATCAAGGGGCCCAAAGATATCGCTTTTATCCTACTTTGAATAAAAGGAATGGATAAACTTTGATACAATGCTTGCTTGCACTCACTAACCAAATCACACACAACAATATGTTTTATAACACCAAGTTACTAGTGCGTTTACATATTATCAATGTGCAACCGATTTGCAAGATACAACTCACACATCTCGGTTTCAAGAATATAAGATGTTATCGTCTCACCAATCACTCGTGATACAATTCATGGAGTGATCCAAGTGAGCGTGGGTTTAATCCAATGCTCAAATCATATTCATAAGCACTCATGAACGTTGCAGCAAACATTTGCTTATGTCTAATACTCTTTTAGACAATCCACACACCAATTCATGACAGTCTTCTTTCATATCTACTTCCAACATATGAACGACTATGGTCCGTTCGAATAATTCGATTATTCTCAATAAACTCAATTATTCTGGAAGTCAAAACATGCAAATGTGAAACACAAGAATAATACTAATCCCATATTGCCTCAAACTTTTGAGTATAAATAAAACGCCTTTTATTTATCACCATATTGATTACTCGTTATTTGTCGTTTCGGGTAATCAACTTCTTACTTGAATTCCAACACCTGTCCCATGCTCCTGGCATGCACACAATGTTTACCTATGGTTCTTACTTTGTGAAATAGATCACATTGAACGCATTTCCAATCCTTCTCATTTCACAACTCCAAATCCGTTTTTCATAAGTTAAAGAATATCAAATTCTTGTTACTTATAGAATATGCTAGATTCTAACATTTTATGCAACTATCCTTTCGTAATGTCACTGCACCAAAGTCACAAATACTATTGCCAATGATATTACAAAGTCCTCTATCGGAGATTGTTACAAGACAATTCCTTAGATATGATGTCTCTCTTTCAAAGTACATTCCTTTGAACATCCTTTTGCATAATAGTTTCTAATCTAGACATAGATTTTCAATATTTAATTCCCAATATGGACACACTTCCATATGTTCCATATGACAACTCATTCTTAATAGAATCTTATATATTCGTAATGATGTCGATACGGTCCATCCAATATGGAAACATTTCCATATTTTCCAATACTATACTTCCAACTACTCACAAGCGACCAATCCTCGTCGAACTTTGGATTGTCCTTTGATAGTTGTTTAATTATTTTAGTCAAAACCGATTATAGTCCCTTTTCCCTCTAAATGCGCTCAACATTTGGAAAATTTTAGAATGGTCAAACATTAAAGCATTTGCAATCGATCCTATACCCAAAGCGTATGGGACACGATGCATAATGTTTTATTTGCTATGTTCTCAAAATTCGAATTGTGAAGAGGAATGCCATAATCATAATCGAAATTTTAAGAACACACTATGTACCCTTGACTAAGTTTATTAACATTTCTCAACCTAATCCTTTAGATTTGAAATGAAGCATAATATTCTCTCCCTTAATTATAGCAAAACAATTCTTCAACTATTGCGACTTTGCAAAGTATGACTCTTGTTTTTTATAATTAATATTGCTAACCTTGCAATACTTTCCTTAATAATCATACAATCATAACTTTTATGCTCCCACTATCTTGATGATTATTATAAAACATCACACTTATGCTCCCACTAGCTTCGACATGTATTCTTAAACATCTTAACTTCCAGAAAGACAATACCTATTGAATTTCTTAAGTCCATGTTTCTAATACATAGTGCTTTGATAATCTTTTATCAAGGCTTCTTAAACTTATACACCTTTGCCTTTGATAGCTCATATGTGTGTCTAAACACTTAAGACTAATTGCCAAACCTCACAATTCAAATTATGGAAAGGGATACGTAACCATAATTGAATTCAAGAATGCAATTTTACAATCACTATCTTCTTAAAATCTCTCTTAGTGAAAGCATTTCCTCACAATCATTTTCATGAAGGAGGAAATCTTATGACACTTAGATTTGAGCGGTGTATGTGTTCCTATCCATGTGAATCTGTTAAAACTAAAGTTTACAACAAATTCAAACTCATATGGACCGAACTTTCTTAATCTTGATTTCTTGCCTTTATGGTAGCACAGTTGCCCGCCATGTCTTCCAAGTAGTTAAGCAACTCACCTTTTCCTATCAATGTACCTTTCATTGATCAAGGTTCCTTGCCTTTTATACGTTCAAAATGAGAACTCACAGAACTCACATGCATAATTAACTCGATTGGATTGGCACAGAAACAAAATATTGTCAACACGATAGGTTGTAAACCTCAACTCGTGTGCTAGTGATGATCGTTAAGGTTTATTTGATTTGTTCTTGAAACCTTTCAAGACCATTAAGGCTCCCACTGACTCCTTGACATATAAGATTCTTTTGTCGACAAACATTTCTTGACAAACAAATATTCAAGAGTTAGTGTAGCTTTTATCAAAAACACTTTATAAATTGGTCCTAGTCGGTCTTTGTCTTATTCAAGACATCACAACTTTCCACATTTGATGAATGTTGTAAACCTTTAATACTTTTCACTCATTGTCACAATCTTAACTTTAAGACTTGTTATTGAAACGAAGTATGATTGACTTATTGATTTAACCATTTCTTCAATTCTTGATTCCTCTTCTTAGACATACAATTGTACTAAGACTCACTTAGAGGATCAATTGAGATATGGTTCTTAATCATTAAGACCTATCATAAAGCATAAAAGGTACTCTCCCTTCTTCTTAGAATGGAGAAACTTTTATCTTTCTGCCTACTTGATTCTTCTTATTCGTTCTGCTATTGATCTAAACCCTTTAATCAATTCAGGATTACACTTAATCATGTAAGTGTATAATCATATTTACTAAACCTTTAGTAAATCATGACGAATATCATTTTTACTCTTATGGTGGACTTGATCAACACGCAACATTGTGTGCCCGATCTCTTAGTCCTTCACTTGACACCTTGTCAACGAATTAGTCTAATTTCCATATATGAAATTTCTCATTCATCGTGCATCCACGTTGCATGATTCCAAGTTTCTGTCCAATTGAAACTTGGGAGATGAGAAACTCTCCCTATTTGGTAAATTCTCGACATTCCATAAATAACATAATAAGAACCAAATCCATTATTGCTAATAATAGAAACATTTCAACATCAATTTTTTCATACACGCCATTGTAAGGATAAATAAATAAAATTTAAAATCAAAATTTATTTTATTGCGGAAAAATTTGTCCTTACAATGCAACTCATTGAAAAACTTATGCTAATACATCTTTCTTAGCAATCTAATTCTAACTCTAAGTAGTAGCTCAAGAATCTAATCTTCGAGAAATGCGATCGAAATCCATTCCTTCACGGTTACATTCTGCTCACTTCTTCCATTAAGCTTCCTTTCTTTTCTTCGATCCTATAAAACATCAATTGTAATCTTATCACATTATGTATTAAGAATCTAGAATAGAAGCTTAAAAGAGTTAGTTAATGGATTTTACCTAGATTAGAGCCATGCGTTTCGACTCTCCCATCTCTTAGATCTCTTAGGTAAATTGGGCAGCTTCGTCCTCAATGCCCCTTCTCTTGGCAATAAAAGCAAATTGACTCTTTTGGAACAACACATGGAACTACTTCAGACATCGCCTTTCTCTTATGATCAAACTTTTCGATCATTGCATGTCTTTCATTGCCATTGTCTATATCCATAGAGCTCTTGAAGGCAGATTCACCAATCATCTTTGCTTTTCTATTGCGCCAAATCATTGATGATTCGGCAGAATGAGCATACAGGTGAGATCTATAAGGGTCACGTCGTAGTTCATCATATAGTACTCTCTTACGAACTCACTATATGAGTTGGGAAGTGACTGAAGAACCCAATCAACAACCATTTCCTCACAGACAACGGATCCCAACATTCTTAACCTATCAATGTAAGACTTCATCCCTAGGACGTGTGCACACACCGGCTTTCCTTCTTTATGTTTACTTGCCAAAAGGGCTTGAGTGATCTTGAGCTTTTCAAGCCTTTGAACTTGTGGGTTAGGGAGAATAATTGGAGGAGGTAGAGGAAGTGAAGCATGATTTCTTGTTCCTCGATCGAATCGTGGAATATCATCTTCATGTGGAACGCTTGTTCCACGGGATTTGAGAAGACCATAGTTGTTGAACTTTGACATCTACAAAACGGGAGAAAAATGAATTCAAGTTAGTAGATAGATTGAGTCCTTAGTAAATCACCCAAATGAAATACTAAGGCTAGGACCCAACACAATATTCTACAACTCGGGAGAGGGATGCCGTAACCCTAATTGCAGAATATTTGAAGGTAAGTGAATGACGATTCACTAATTTCCACCATGAAAAACGAAAAAGAAATTTAAGTTTTAAATCTATGAAAACTCCTAGATCCTTTGAGATTCATTGAACTTTCAATGACATGTTTAAATCTCGATATGCCCCTCTAGTTTGTGACTGGGATACCGAGGATCACAAAGCGGGTGTGAATAACCATGCAAACTACATGGTGCCCTCACATTTTATAGTCACCTATTCGATGTGCCGGTAAACCACACACGCTCCACCGAACTATGACAAACATTGAGTCACCCTTTGCTACCATTGCTTAGAACCATTTAGTGCGCCGGTAAACCACACACGCTCCACTAACGTCTTTGCAAGGCCACAAAGTGTAATTTCATGGAATTCCATCAATTCACTTTTGCCTAAGTAACTAAGATTGGGAATTTTATAAAACATTTAGTTACTTTAATAATTCATTATACTTATAATGGAAGGTTTCGTCCTATCCTACCCGTTCGGCTAACGACCCTCCACTAGTCAAGAGTGTGGTGGGTAAGAGTGGATACCCATTCAATCGCCATTTTATAGGCAATTTCCTTAAACACCCCTTATAGACCAGCTTCGAGAATGAGGCCTACTAACGGTAAGACTGACTTTTACTCATACATATATATAATGTTAGACTTTTCATGTTATATATAGTATAGGGTGTATTTTATACTTTCAAAAATACTAGGTGGTCTAATTTAACAATTATACTTTTAATTCAATTAAATTGTAACCCTAAACTTTTATGGATTTACTAAACCCCTTTTAATTATACACCTTAATTAATTAATAAAACCATAAGGGTGTGATGTTAACTTTTTCAAAACAATACTAGAGTTTTAGAATTTAACATTCCTAATTAAACTTTTAATCAACTTTTAAATTCCAAAACTTGACGGCAAGTTTTGAAACATTTCAACACATTAGGGTTTAGAATTTAAATATGCATCAAAATTAAACTATTTAATCAAAATTTAAATTCCAAAACTTGAGGGCAAGTTTTGAAACCTTTTTCAAAACATTAGGGTTTCAACTATTTAAATTTCAAAACAACAAAACTTTTGGGGTTCAAATTTAAACTATAAAACCTAAAGGGCCAAATATGAAACTTTTCACAACAACAAGGATCAAATAAAAAATAATTCAAATTAACATTTAATTACATAATTATCCATATTTGATGATTTCTTGCAAAATAATTTATCAATTTACTTAAAATAATTAATCAATTATCTTATAAGGAAACAATTATCTTATTAATTGATAAATATCTTCAATTAGATTAAAAATATAGTCAAATATATCATATAATCGGATTAATATTAATCTAACATGATAAGGTAATTATCCCAATGCAAAAACAGCAAGAAATCCCGAGATAAGCACTATCTGACGCACCGACTCGCCGAGTCACCCTCTGGAACTCGCCGAGTAGGGCTGACTCGCCGAGTCCAAGAGTGACTCGCCGAGTCAGGTCGAACAGTGAGGCCAAAACACGATTTTCAGTTACATTAAGCATCAATACAATAGAAACCAATCATGGCTCTGATACCACTGATAGGTTTTGGTCATAAGACATCCTATGTGCTCATACAAACCCTAAAGCTTGGATCTAGGTTTCTCTATTGTACATACTTTGAATCCAAGACTTTGAACCCTAATTCTAGCATATGGAAATAAGAATTCACATGTAATTAGGTTTAAGAACATACCTTGATTGTTATATAGCCATAACAATCCAATTCCTCCTTGAATTGACCTTGGAAAGCTGAGAGTCACAAGTGTCACTCCTCTAATGGCTTACAAACACCATAAGCAAGTGGAGAAGGTATAAAGAGAGAGGAGGGAGGTTAGAATTCGTCCTTAGGACCTCTTGGGAAGGGTTAGACGAATTCCTAAGCCCTAGGGGGTTTATATAGGTGTAAAGATTAAGGTTTTAGTCCTTATCCTTATCTAGTTGCTTGTCCACCAAGCAACCATAAGATAAGTCCTAGAAACCCTTATCCTAGTCGAATTCTAAGGGATTTACAATTCAGCCCCTCTAGTTTAATTAATTACACTTGATCACAAAATTAATTCTTAATTAATTATTGACCAATATTAATTAAACAAATAATATTTCTCCTTTAATATATTATTCTTATAACATATTAATAAATCATAATAACCTCTCTCTCTTTATTTATTTCTCCAATCAAGTTGCTTTGGTGAAGGCAACCCAAAAGGACCATGCACCATCGGGTCAGGTACATACCAAAATAGTTATGGACTTAGACACTAATCCAACAAAACACCCCTAAGGGCTTACTCTTGAAGAGTAAACTCCTTATCTATGCCCTACACATCCTTAGATACTACCCGGATAACTTGTAACACTTGATATGAAGTGTTTTCGTGCCATGGAGTGTATATTCTTATCTAATTAGCAGTTCAAAGTCTAATTAGATACAATTATGTATCTATTCATATTACATAGGACCCTCGCGTACACTCAAGCCCCGAACTGACACTTTGCATCCAACCGACACATTTCTCGTCGAGTGAGTTCATACCCCTACACCTTTTTCTGTGTTTTCAATGTATTCAGGGGAGGAATATAAGCAAAAGTACAAGAATATCTTGTACTCAAACTTATTATTTTATTTGAATTGTTTCATTTTTCGTATGCTTTTAACAATTGAAATCGTATTAACCAACCATTTGACTTGCAGAGTTAGTTTTCAAACTGGTTGAAAATCTTATTACATAGTGTTATATTGTATATTTCGCAAATGATTTTCAGACTTCATTATTGTTAAAAGTCATTAAACTTAGAACTTTAGATACGTCCTCGGTAACACTCCATAGAGATACGCGACTGGAGGACCCCCTTTGTAACTAGAACTTAAAACAGGATTTTCCGCATTATTACTTGTAAATTTGTTAATCTTAATAATTGGAGACACGTCCTCGGCAACACTCCACAGAGATATGCGAGTGGAGGACCGCCCCTATAACCAGAATCTCCTGGAGGGAGAACGTGACTTGAGTGTATAGATCTATACGGGGCTAACTACTCCGCACCTGGCTGCCAGCTACAGTCGAACCGATAGGTTCAAGGGTGACGAAAGTCATAAAATGATATTGGACTTCTTATTGCCATATTTAGTCTACCGTATGGTTATGGAACTTGCAAGTTAGATAACAGAGATTTACTTGTTGGTAATAATGAATTTAGTAATCTAATAACCTTAGGAATTAGTTTACTTTCCACACAATAGTTTTATATACGTGTTAAAACTAACATACATTTCAAGGATAACCAGGCTTTTAGGAAACTTCACACAAACACTTTAAGTATGGTAGATACTTGTACATTACATTCAGATTCGATAACCAACCACAAACTTTTAAGGAAAATAAGGGTTTTTCCTGGGATAACTGAACTTGTTCTTAACGAGATTGTGTAACAAATGGATAACTAAACTTTACTCATAAGAAAATATGGGATTTTCATGGATAACACTTTTTCAGAAAACCAAAGGAAACTTGTTCATTTTCAAACTCAAACCACTTATGAACTCACCAGCTTTATGCTGATATTTTTAAAACTGCTTGTATTCTAAGGTTCTCCTAAGACAGGTATCCCGCGTTCTTTTGAAGAAGACGGAGCATATGGAAGTCACGTCTTTACTTTTGATTAAAATAATGTATCTATAAAACATGTATTATGTAATGACTCTATGTAATGTAATGTTTTGTGTTTACTATGCTTACTATGTACATTGGTTGTGATACTTTACATGACGTCCTCCGCCCCGGAACGTTTCCGCCATCGGTTTCGGGGTGTGACATATTGGTATCAGAGCCCTTGTTTATAATGAACTAAGTATACCAAACCATACATGGTATAAGACTATAAACACTAAGGGCCTGAAGTGCTCTGAACTAAAAGTATACTTTAAAATATAAGTATTTTTCAAAAGTATACAAGAATACCTAAACGTCAAATATCGTAACCTCGAGTAGAACAAAACATAAGTAATTGGGTGTTGTATGCTACGGTTAAACCTGGGCAGATATGTAGTCGTGTCTAGGGTCAATATAGCCTGATCAGCTATATTCATTCGAGACACGGCCAACATGTGCTTGGGAGTGACTGTGGTATGTGGCATGCCTAAAACTTACCTAATACCCAAACAATGAGTCGTCGTTGCCGCGAAACATAAAATACTATAGGAGTATTTTAGTCAAAGCCGAATACGTTGTAGAAATTCATTCCAAGTGTTGCTACTTATTCTTTCTTTAACGATAATTCCCTTGTTTTGGTAGTTTTCCTATATATTATCGCTTAGTAGAACACTTTATCTGTCATAATGAGATATCTCTCGTTTCATACCTCATTATTCAATTCAAAGGACTTACCATCCTCTCCTTCCTAATCATTCTAGATCAACATGCCTCCAAAGAAAGGACCCAGCTCAAGGAACAACAACTCTCCACCACCGTATCCTTCTCAATTTGACCCTGTCCTATTTCAGGCAGCTGTTACTGCCGTAGTGACGATTATAATGGCGCTCATGAACCCTGACAGGTCCAGTGGACCAGGAAGTAACACATATCCCCAAAACCATGAAGATGATCAGGAGCACCAGAATGAGCGTAATGAGAGTAGAAAGGTTTTCTAGAAAAAGAGAAAGGGTCAGAGTTCACAAGGACCCTCCAAGAAGCACAAAACAGTGGACGTTCAAGCTGTTACTACTCCTGTCGATGCGTCTACAGCTCAAGCACCTATCACTAGGTATGCTGGTAACCTCCATTGGTGCAACAGGTGCAATTATCACCATCGTATCCCCGGCCCATGTCGTTAAAAGCTCTGCAACAACTGTGGCTAAAGCACCGGCTCAACCAACCAATCAAGCTTCTGGACCAAGTATCGATCAGGTCTGCTATGGTTGTGGAGAGGTCGGGCATTTCAATAGGAGCTGCCCCAAGGTAGCAACAGCTAGCAACGCTGGGATAGCTCTGACTATAAAGCAGGAGGAGACAGTCACCGATCCCACCGTCATCGCGGGTACGTTTCTTCTCGACAATTCTTATACTCGCATCCTTTTCGAATATAGTGCCAAAAGAAGTTTTATTAGTCATTCATTCAAGCATCTTCTTAAACGTAGTCCTCTTCTAGTAACCGAAACATTTACCATCGAGATGGCTAACGGTGAGAAAGAGAACGCTAACGACTTATTCATAGGCTATACCCTTACCCAGAAAGATCATTCTTTTCCCATTGACCTAATGCCAGTTTCCATAAAGAGCTTTGATGTTAGCATTGGCATGGATTGGTTGACTCGCAGTCATGTTGATATCCTTTGTTATGAAAAAGCCATATGTCTTAATCTCCCCTCTGGTCAGACTCTCATAATCTATGGCGATAAACTTAGTTCCAATCTTCGCATCATTTCTTGCATCGAAGCTCAAAAGCTTCTGCGAAAGGAGTTTCATGCATTCCTAGCTCATGTAATCAATGAGAAACAGGAAGTCAAAGACCTCGAGAGCATCCCTGAAGTCTGCAACTTTCCTGATGTCTTTCCCAAAGAGCTTCCAGAATTCCTCCCGAACGTCAAGTCAATTTTTGCATCGACCTAATTCTTGGAGCTACCCCCGTAGCCAAGTCCCCATATCACTTAGCTCCCACAGAAATGCATGAGTTATCCAGCCAGCTCAATGAGCTATTTAATAAAGGAATTATCAGACCGCGTTCCTCACCCTGGGGAGCCCCGGTATTGTTGTGAAGAAGAAAGATGGATTCTTTCGGATGTGCATAGACTACCGCGAGTTGAACAAATTGGCAGTCAAAAACCGATATCCTCTTCCACGAATAGACGACCTTTTCGACCAACTTCAAGGAGCCAATTACTTCTCAAAGATAGACCTTAGATTAGGGTACCATCAGCTTCGAGTTCATGAGAATGATGTTTACAAGACAACATTCAGGACTAGATATGGTCACTACGAGTACGTAGTGATGCCCTTCGGTCAAACCACTTTCCTTGGTCACGTAGTAAGCAAAGAAGGCATACCCATGGACCCATCCCAAAATCAAGGCGATAGAGAACTGGTCAGCACCAAAGACACCCACAGAAATCCATCAATTCTTGGGTCTCACTAGATACTATCGCAGGTTCATCCATAATTTTTCCAGAATAGCCAAACCCTTAACTACTCTGACACAGAAAGACTTAAACATGAGGCAGTGGCGATGGGTAGAGATGCTCAGTGTTTATGAGTGGGAAATCTGCTACCATCCCTGCAAGGCCAATGTGGTAGCAGGTGCCCTGATCAGAAAGGAGAGTCCAAGCAGCAAGGCGAAGACATTAATGGTGACCATCCATTCCTACTTGTCTACTCAGATCCGAGAAGCCCAGTTGGAAGCCCTAAAACCAGAGAATGTGTTGAATGAATCCTTGAGGGGAATGGATAAGAAACTTGAGATCAGAGGTGACGGAGTTTACTGTTTCATTGATTGAATCTAGACCCTAAAGTTTGGAAGTTTAAGGGAAGTTGTTATGAACGAAGCTCACAGGACCAAATACTCTGTTCACCCAGGTTCGGGCAAGATGTACCTGGATCTCAAGAAACAATACTAGTGGCCAACCATGAAAGCCAAGATCGCTACCTTTGTGGGCAAGTGCCTGACTTGCGCCAGGTAAAGATCGAGTATCAGAAGCTCTCGGGTCTGCTCCAGCAGCCCGAGATACCTGAAAGGAAATGGGAGATGATTACCATGGATTTCATCACCCAGTTACCCAGATCTCCGAATGGGTACGATACCATTTGGGTAATTGTCGATCGTTTGACAAAATCCACTCACTTCCTTCCGATCAAAGAATCATTCGAGATGGAAAGACTTACACAAACCTACATTCAAGAGATAATCCAACTGCACGGTGTACCTGTGTCCATTATCTCCGATTGAGATAACGGGTTTACCTCATGGTTTTAGCAGTCTCTTCAGAAAGCTCTTGGAACTAAACTGAACATGAGTGCAGCTTATCATCATCAGACAGAAGGACAGAGTGAGAGAACTATTCAGACCCAAGAAGACATGCTGGGAGCATGTGTCATCGATTTAGGAAAGTCGTAGGACACCCATTTGCCCTTGATAGAGTTCTCTTATAACAACAGTTCCCATACCAGTATCAAGGTTGTCCCGTTCGAAGCCCTCTACGATTGTAAGTACAGATCCCCTCTATGTTGGGCCGAGGTAGGGGACACACAGCTAGCCAAGAGTCAAATCCCCACCAGTGCTCTCACTAGTACGAAAATCATCCGTGAAACCACCGAGAAGATCATCTAAATCCGAGAATGACTGCAAGCGTCACAAGGTAGACAGAAGAGTTACGCCGATAAACGACATAAACCTCTAGAATTCCAGGTAGAAGATTGTGTCCTGTTGAAGGTCTCACCCTGGAAAGGCAATATACATTTTTTAAAGCGCGGAAAATGTAATCCGAGGTACATAGAACCTTTCGAGATCCTTGCTAGGATCGATCCCATAGCCTAAAAACTCCAACTACCTTCGGAACTTAGCAACATCCATCTTGTATTCCACGTCTATAATCTTAAAAAGTGTCTATCCGATGAAACCCTAGTAATCCCTTTGATGAGACCGAAATCAACGAAAGTCTAAACTTCATGGAAGAACCAATCGAAATCATAGATTGAGAGATTAAATGTACGAAACAAAGCCGTATCCCAATAAGTGAAGGTTTGCTGGAATGCCAAGCGAGGACCCGAGTTCACTTGGGAGCGCGAAGACTCGATGAAACAAAAATATCCGCATCTCTTTTCAATTATATGATTCGTCTCTTAATTCTAATTTTCAGGACGAAATTCCCTCTAACGGGGGGATAATGTGACAACCCATAATTTATTTCGTCACGGTAACCCATTTCCGTCAGTAAAACCGTTTGTATTTAAATTTTTCCGTTAACATTTTGGATTAGGTCATTAAAATTAAGACTTTTATTTTGACCTCATGAGTGTGCAAACCCATTAGAAACGCGTGAAAATACCCTTGTTATTTATTTAGAAAAATTTTAGTTACGACTAAGTCGTAATTACGACAATTAATCGGGTACGACCATAAGCCTCGTTTAATGTCAGTATCGGGTAGATTTACACCGAGCCACAAACTCAAGCCTTATATAAAGGATGAGTGAACTTCAATTTAGCTTTTTACCACCACCTCATAACTTTCTCTCTCTACTCTCTCTCTAAAACTCGACTTTGATCCAAAATCATCCATTTCAAGCTCCAATTTGGTAAGAAATTCATCCTAGCTCATAGTATAACATGTTTGGCTTTCAAATTCGTGTTTAAATCATGAAAGAGGACCAAGAACTTGTTTTTACAGTCTAGGAACCTCCCCAACCCGTGAACACCTATAAATGGGGTTTTGAAGCCCCAAAACCCTTCCAAACCACTTCTAGTGCTTAGATATGACTTAGGGGCTTACAAGATTGGACTTAGAACATCAAAACCTTAACATTTGAGGGGTAAACATGAGTTTACATCCCAAGAACATGCTTGGACTGTAAACCCTCATTCATTAACCATAAACACCTTTTAAGGTGTAAAATTGCCCCTTAAACACCTCCACAAGCTTCCATGAGTGCATAAAACCTTATATTCCTTCATGAGATGCACCAAAACATACACAAATGAGTCACATTTGAGTTTAAGATTTCGTAAGGTCTCCTAAAACCGTAAACACTCCTTGTTAGACCACAAACACCTCCAAAGGGTGTTAAAGTGCCCTTAACACCTTGTATGGCTTAGAATTGGACCTAGAACTTTGTATGCTTAACCTACAACCACCAAAACACATGATTCATGGACAAACATGAGTTCACGGCCGTAAACTTATGTGTTTAAGGTAGTAAACTCACCAAGAACACCTTCATAGACCGTAAACTCCTTTTCCAAGGTCAATTCAAGTCCTGATCACTTCCTAAGCCATGGAATCAAACCTAGAACCTTCCTTTGTGCATTGTAAGACCTTTAAGTATCCAAGAACACACTACCCATGAGTTTACGATCGTAAACTCATGGGGATATGGTCTTTGGACCGTAAACACCCCTAAGGGATTACTCTTGAAGAGTAAACTCCTTATCTAGGCCCTACACATCCTTAGATACTACTCGGATCACTCGTAACACTTGATATGAAGTGTTTTCGTGCCTCGGAGTGTATATTCTTATCTAATTAGCAGTTCAAAGTATAATTAGATACAATTATGTATCTCTTCATACTACATAGGAACCTCGCGTGCACTTAAGCCCCAAACCGACACTTAGCATCCAACCGACACATTTCTTGTCCGATGAGTTCATACCCCTACACCTTTTTCCGTGTTTTCAATGTTTTCAGGGGGGAATACAAGCAAAAGTACAAGAATATCTTGTACTCAAACTTATTATTTCTTTTGAATTGTTTCATTTTCCGTATGCTTTTAACAACTGAAATCGTATTAACCAATCGTTTGAGTTGCAGTGTTAGTTTTCAAACTGATTGCAAATCTTATTACATAGTGTTATATTGTATATTTCGCAAATGATTTTCCACTTCATTAATGTTAAAAGTCATTAAACTTAGAACTTTAGATACGTCCTCGGTAGCACTCCACAGAGATACGCGAGTGGAGGACCCCCTTTGTAACTAGAACTTAAAACAGGATTTTCCGCATTATTACTTGCAAATTTGTTAATCTTAATAATTGGAGACACGTCCTCGGCAAAACTCCACAGAGATACGCTAGTGGAGGACCGCCCCTGTGACTAGAATCTCCTGGAGGGAGAACGTGACTTGAGTGTATAGATCTATACGAGGCTGACTAAAATGAGACCAGGAAGCTTTATTACACAAAAGTTCTTTAAAGACGTTTTTTATCGCGGAATTAGACCTGCTATTAACGTCGGCTTATCTGTCAGACAGTTAAGGGCAATTCCTACGCCCCTCATCGGTCTGAATCCCCACCCCCGCATAACACTTACTATATTTTTCAAGAAAAACTGAAAAAACGCTTCACTTCCTGACCTTACCCCGCACCTGGCTGCTAGCTACAGTCGAACCGAAAGGTTCAAGGGTGACGAAAGTCATAAAATGATACTGGACTTCTTATTGCCATATCTAGTCTATCGTATGGTTATGGAACTCGCAATTTAGATAACAGAGATTTACTTGTTGGTAGTAATGAATTTAGTAAGGTAATAACCTTAAGAATTAGTTTACTTTCCACACAATAGTTTTATATACGTGTTAAAACTAACATACATTTCAAGGATAACCAGGCTTTCAGGAAACTTCACACAAACACTTTAAGTATGGTAGATACTTGTACATTACATTCAGATTCGATAACCAACCACAAACTTTTAAGGAAAATAAGGGTTTTTCCTGGGATAACTGAACTTGTTCTTAACCAGATTGTGTAACAAATGGATAACTAAACTTTACTCATAAGAAAATATGGGATTTTCTTGGATAACACTTTTTCAGAAAACCAAAGGACACTTCTTCATTTTCATAAACAAACCGCTTATGAACTCACCAGCTTTACGCTGATATTTTTAAAACAACTTGTATTCTCAGGTTCTCCTTAGACAGGTATCCCGCGTTCTTTTGTAGAAGATAGAGCATATGGAAATCACGTCTTTACTTTTGATTAAACTAATGTATCTATAAAACATGTATTATGTAATGACTCTATGTAATGTAATGTTTTGTGTTTACTATGCTTACTATGTACATTGGTTGTGATACTTTACATGACGTCCTCCGCCCCGGAACGTTTCCGCCATCGGTTTCGGGGTGTGACATTCACACACCCAACACACCACTACTTTTAAAAAATGTTCTTTATGTTCCCTCCTTATCACAAAACATCATCTCTATCTCTCGCTTATGTCTTGATAATAATTTTCTAATAGAATTTTATTCTTTTGCTTTTGTCATTACGGATCTAGCATCCAAACTTCCTCTCCTCCGGGGAACAACAACTAAAGGGATGTATGAACTTCGATCAGCTCCTTCACCCACCATCTTCATAACGCATCATTCCAATCCCTCCATGTGGCACCATCGATTAGGCCACCCACAAAATTAACTATTCAAGCAATTTTCTTCCTCTCTTTCTTTTGATTCAAGTTCTGTTGACAATTGTGACTCATGTCGGATTAATAAAAGTCATTGTTTACCATTCCACAAATCCTCTCTTACATCTAATGCACCATTAGAACTTATTTTTTCAGATGTTTGGTGTTCTCCAGATGAATCCTTTGATCATTTCAAATACTACATTATATTTGTTGATCATTTCACTATATATATATATATATATATATATATATATATATATATATATATATATATATATATATATATATGGCTTTATCCTATGAAAAGGAAATCTGAATCACTTTCCATATTCACTCGCTTTCAGCTCCTAGATGAAAATTATTTCAACACAAAGATAAAACAACTCTTCTCTGATAATGACGATGAATACATAAGACTTGCCACCCACCTTGCATCATCAGGTATCTCTCATCGCACATCTCCACACCACACACCTCAACACAATGGCTATGTTGAACGACGGCATTGATATATTGTCGAAACAGGCCTAGCCTTACTCTCTCACTCCAAAATACCAGTCACCTTCTGGCCATTTGCATTCACTACAGCGGCTTACCTCATAAATCGTCTACCTACCTCCACTCTACATAATCTCTCCCCATTCCGATGTCTCTTCCAAAAAGAACCAAACTACCTCAAACTAAAAAGCTTCGGATGTTTATGTTACCCATGGCTCAGACCCTATTCCCCTCACAAACTCCATCCAAAATCTGTACCTTGTATCTTCGTTGGTTATACACCCACCCAAAGCGCATATTATACATATGACCCTAGCTCTTCTAAAGTTTACACATCTAGACATGTTATCTTCATAGAAAATGAATTCCCTTTCACCAAACTCACAAACACCTCACCCTCTCACTCACCAGTGAATCTTGATGATTGGGTTCCTCTTTCTCTTCCAATTCTCACCTCATCTACTCATTACCCACCATCACATACAGACCACACAACATCCTTCACTCCCACCTCCAGCCCTCTTTCCTCTCCTACACCTAACAAAAATATAAACCTCATTCCATCTCCCATCCATGATATCCATTCTCCCAACTCATCTCCTCCAGCTACAAGAATGAACACTAGACCAAACCCTAAACCAAACACACGTTATTTCAACTCTGATTTCAAATTTTATACTGCTTCTCCCTCTTATCCATTAGAACCTACCACAATCACTCAAGCCCTTAAACATCCAGCATGGCGCCAAGCCATGCAAGAAGAATTTGATGCCCTGAAACGCAACAACACTTGGTCTCTCATACCTTCTTCTCAAGCACAAAACCTTGTTGGATGCAAGTGGGTATACCGAACCAAATATACACCAGATGGATCCATTGAACGCCTAATAGCATGCCTAGTTGCAAAGGGTTTTCATCAGCACCCCGGTATTGACTACAAAGAAACTTTCAGTCCTGTTCTAAAACCAGCCACCTTACAACTTGTTCTCTCTTTGGCAATCTCACATGATTGGTCCTTAAGGCAACTAGACATAAACAATGCCTTCTTGCAAGGAAACCTCCATGAAGATGTTTACATTTCTCAACCCCCAGGATTTGTCCATTCCTCATTTCCAAACCATGTTTGCAAGCTAAACAAAGCTCTATATGGTCTCCGTCAAGCATCTAGAGCTTGGTATAATGAACTTAAATCTTACCTAAAATCTCATGGCTTTAAAGCTGCAATCTCTGACCCATCTCTCTTTATTCTTCACCATAATTCCTTACTCATCCTAGTTCTTGCTTATGTATATGATATCATTGTCACAGGACCCTCTCCCACACATCTCTCACAATTTATTACTAATCTTGCTAATAAATTCTCTCTCAAAGATTTGGGTGCCTTATCTTATTTTTTAGGGATCGAAGTAATTCCTAACTCCACTGGTATTCTTCTATCTCAAAGGAAATACATCATTGACATCATTACTAGAGCCAAAATGAGTGATTGTAAAACCGTTTCAACACCAATGACTAGTTTTGAACCTCTAACCTTCACAGGTGGTACACCTCATTCATCACTAACTGAATATCGTGCCTTAGTTGGTGCTTTGCAGTACATATCCTTAACTAGACCAGATATATCTTTCACAGTTAATCGCCTGTCTCAATTTATGCATGCACCCACTTCCTTACACTGGACAGCTTTGAAGCGATTACTAAGATATCTACATGGCACTTTACACCATGGTATACTCCTAAAACGCAACTAACCACTCACTCTCCATGCATTCACTGACGCTGACTGGGCTGGTGACGAAGACAACTACAGAAGTACAACCGGATACATTGTCTACCTCGGCTCAAATCCTATCTCATGGAGTTCAAAACAACAAAGTACTCTTGCTAGATATTCCACCGAAGCTGAATTTAGAGCAGTTGCATCTACAACAACTGAAGTTCAATGGCTTACATCATTACTCAGTGAACTTGGATATCAATCTGCAACTACACCAGTCATTTATTGTGACAATATAAGTGCCACCTCCAACTCAGTAAACCCAGTTTTCCATTCACGAATGAAGCATCTTTCCTTAAACATCAATTTTGTATACGAAAAGGTCCAGCGAGGTTCACTCAGAGTTCAACACATCGCTGGAGATGATCAACTCGCCGATGCTCTAACCAAATCTCTTCCAAGACCACGTTTTCACTACTTACTATCCAAGATTGGTCTCATCTCCGGATCGTCCATCTTGCCGGGGCATATTAAGCCATAACAGGGACTACACCTTATTTACCCACATGTATTTTTACCTTGTCAAATGTTGTTATACTTTCCGTGTATATCGTAATTAGTTAGGTTTAACTTGTTATAAGTACCTGCTGTATGTTGCTATCTAAATATACAGTAACATAAAAAGAATTTCCATCTCGCCCTTTCTTCTTCTTCTCTATATTCTTAATATGGAAGAGCTAAAAGGATGAACATAATATTGAATTCGAGGACAAAGAGTTTGAGACTACATTCATGCCTGCCAAAGATGTTTTGGGAAGGTTCAGTTACCACTTGGAATGAGCATTTGTACAGACCACACTGCACATAGGTACATATTCTATGGGTATAACTTTTGTTTGGAATGTCTATTTAGATTTAAAATTTAATTCTTTTTATTGTTCTAGTTAGATAAAAAAAAGTTATGATTGCTTATATAAAAAAATATATAAAAATTAATGATAAGGTGAAAACAATTAGCTTTGATATCCTGACTTTGGAGGACCGTAAGTCATTAAATATAAAGTCAAAAACGACAAAATTATTATGTAAAATCATATACAAACTCTAAACTACACGTTGAAAAATGTCGCATGCTAAAACGACTTCAAACGAATGAGATATGAATGTTTTATAATTTTTACATAATAAAAAATACAAAAAATATTTGAAAAACAGAAAAATTCCAGCTTTGATATTCTGACTTTAAGGGATTGTAAGTCATTGAATATAAAACCAAAAATGAAAAATTATTGTCTAAAATCATGTAAAAACTGTAAACTACATACTAGAAAAATCTACATGCCAATCCGACTTAAAAAAATGATATTTTCATTTTTTTTTTAAATTTTCATAGAATACAATATACACACACAAAAAAAGTTGAATGAGATTTGATCTTTTAAAATTTAAGTCAAAACAGGTTTTTTACACGGACCCAGATGAACAAATTTTGTTTTGTATCCAGACCTTTTTCTCACAATACAACGAATTCCGAACCAACCCTAATCTAATAAATCGTACGTGTCCGTGCCGAGTGCCTAAGTTCCCTGTCTAGTCGGGTCCGTAGGTCCAAATGCTCACCCTAGTTAGCATAGTAGCTTACTTAGTCAACCATGGACCCTTAATCACATATGGTTCAAGATTCTAAAGGAGGAATGAGAAGAACAATATTTATCTTTGACATACTTGAAAGTTTAAATCGTATTTATTATATAATATTAGGATCAAGGTTAATAATAAAGACTAGACAAAGGAAAAGGCGACAAAGTGTATCTTGATTAGGTATTAGTTGGATGTTATAAGATATGATTTCTTGGGATGATTAGATATAATTATCATGAGAAGCGGGTATATCATGTTCACAGAGAATGTCCTCTATAAAGTTACGGTTGGAGAAAATCTTGAAGGAAAGTAGAAACCAGACGGGAAATATTAATTTCTATTCAATTCAATTACGGAGAATGACACTACATGACCTGTCTGTACTCTAGAGATATGTGAAAGTTTTAGGAAGAAATAGAAGCTACGATGAGTATGAGGAATTTGGAGATAGTGGGAGCATAGACGATAACTGATTTTAGAGAGTGAAGCGATGAATAAGGCAAAACTGATACCCCAACTAGCATAAGATCTACTATAGAAAGAGGAACTCCAATTAGATATTCTCCAAAAACAGTTTACCTGTCGAATGTGGAGACAAATTATTATCTAAAGGCCTTGAGCATGAAAGATTCCATATAGTGGAAGAGTAATGGTGGATGAGTAAAGCTCACTTGAAAATAACCAAATTTTGTCCTCCGTCAATCTACCAACAGAGAATGAATGACTACAAAAGATGTGGGTACTGAAGTTCAAAGACGATGATGGACATGATAAAGAAGGACAAGGACAAATTAGTGATCTTTGGTAATGTGCTTCAAAAGGTCTATATTTAGAGCAACAAGATGTAAAGATTGCATTCCTGCATTGAGACCTTGATGAAGATATATACATGGTACAACAAAAACGTTTTCAGATAGCTAGTATAGAAAGCATGATGTGCAAGTTAAAGAAAAATCTATATGGATGGAAGCAAGCTCAAAGGTAATGTACTTTATTTTTTATAGTATTATGTACATAAATTACTATGTGAGTTGTTAGATGGTTCTTTGTTGCTTCCTAAAGAAGTTTAGTTCCTCGTATATCATCCTTAGATTGAGTGTTGATGACATGTTGTTAGCTGGATCAAGCATACATGAGATCGGCAAATTGAAGTAGTAGTATTTCAAATAGCTCAAGATAAAGGACTTAGAAGCTACCGAAAAGATTTTATACATGAGACTAGTCAGAGGCAGCTGCTGGTATTCTAAAGCGCACGTAACAAAAGTGTATCAGGAAAGTCATGGCGAAATTATACATGACAAATATTAAGGCCAAAAGCACACGTTTGAGGAGTCTTCTGATATTCTCAAAGAAGGAATCCCAAAGAAGGATGCAAATAAATAAGAAATGAATAAAATTCCTTATGTCACAACAATTGGTAGTTTGATGTGTATTATGGTACATACTATGCCATATGTTACTCTTGTAGTGAGATTTATTAGTTGATTTATGTCAAATCTAGGAAGGAAGCATCGGGAAGGAGTCAAGTGGTTTCTATGCTAGTTGAAAGGCACTCTCCTGGTTGCTTTATATTTCAATAAAAAGAACACAAATGTAGATTTTGGGAGGTTGGGTAGATTCAAAGAAAATAACACGATTTATGGGTTCACTATTGTGGGTACATCCACCAATTGGATGTCCAAATTACAAAAGATTGTTGCTTTGTAATTCATAAAAGTATAATATATGGCAATTATAGAAGCTGCCACATAGCTTATATGGTTGAAGAACTCCGAATCAGAGTTTGGCAAGAAACAATATAACTATGTCCTACATTGTAATAAACAAAATGCAGTGAACATGGAGAAGAATCTAGAGTGTCGCAGCATTCTGATAACCAAAGTGCAGTTTACTGGAGTAGTTAGTTTTGTAGAAATGCCGAGGCCATTGAAAGTTTTTTTTCGAAAAAACTAAATGGTAAAACTCAACATGTCATTTTTATTTTTTTTAACTGTGACATAATCAAATAAATCTAAAATTTCGTTGTAGATAGTAATAATGGTCTGATTAATAGAAAAAACATCAAATGGCGTCGTTCCATTAGAAAATTTTAAATATCACTTTGGTTGCTACGGTTACAAAAATATAGTAACATTTATGTAATCTGTCCACTATTTTATTATTCAATCTCAAAATACATGCACCCATTATTTGTTTGAGTTTCTTACCATTTGGCAACGGTCACTCTTGTAATTAATTCAAATTGAAATAAGACTATGAAGAATATGATAGTTTTGTAATGGTCTAAAAACTACATATTTATAGTAACAAATTTCTCGGTAATCTGCATACTTTTGCCATTACACTCCTCCCCTCCCCTCTTGTATTCATTATCTTCAATGTATACTCTTTCACTTTCTAATTTGTTCTCTTTATCATCAATTTTGTAATTTGTTCAAGTAGTTTCTCTTTGCTTAGATGTAGCTTTGTTGATGATTACTTAATTCAAGACAACTTGTTGACAACCACATGATTGTATCATATAGCCTCCAGACGTATAAATCCATTTAAGCTCTTCTTAGCTTATTTGATTTCCTTTTTCAGAAAGAAAAAAAAATGTATTTGGCTACTTCATGTGTAGTCTTTCAACATTTATTGCAATTGACATAACTTGGATCAACAAATCCTGCATTTAGGAAGGGAATTGAATTTGCCAGGGCTCAGAAACTCTCTAAAAAAATTGGTGAGTATAGTTATCTTGTATAGTCATCCCCATGATAACCTTAGGCTACTCGAAATTTTTTGGTATTAGGATCGATTGAAATGCCAAAGCCGACCATAATCTGATTCTAGATTTTGATTCTGATTACATGGCTCATGATTCCTATTCTTTCTGTACAAAGTTAGGGATCTTCTTACTGTAAATGTAACACCCAAAATCAGGAAGCCAAGAAAGGAAAGAAAACCCAAGTCAAAGGGTGAACTCGTCGAGGCCAGGGAGGAACTCGGCGAGTCCGAGCAGGATCCGGGTCATATGGGTGGACTCGGCGAGTCACATGGGTGGACTCGGCGAGTTGGTTGAAGTTGGGCAGGAACTCGGCGAGTTGGAAGAACAACTCAGCGATTCTGTTGAAGATTGCCTTGGACTCGGCGAGTCTGTTCTTGGAATCGGCGAGTCAAGTTGCGAAACCCCAAACCCTTCGAGTTAAGACTCGGATCAGTAAGTTGAGTGGGGACACTGTGAGTTGGACAGGTCAAGACTCGGAAATTGGTAGACTCGGCGAGTCGAGTCGCGAATGGAAGGACTCTGAGCGTGTGAACTCGATGAGTCAGTAGGCAGACTCGGCGAGTAGGGTTGACCTGGAAGGTTGACCTTTACCAGGACTTTACTTTGACTAGAGTTGACTTAGTTGACTTTCGGAGGACAGTTAGACTAAGTGTTGCATTGATATTGGTAGCTCGGGGAGCTAGTGGAGCAGGAGTTTAGAGAGTTATCGGGCAGCAGCTAGAGGGGTTATCAGCAAGTTCAACAAGTGCAGGTGACTTTCCCTTTGTAGTTATGAGTTGAAGACCCGGGGGTTAGCCCTAGGCACAGTATGCTAGTATGATATTCAGGATGAGGTCCATTGATAGCGGGTGGGTGCCCAAGGATTGGTTTATATGATAGTTTATACTTGTTGTCTGTGTGATACATTTATATGTCTAGTAGGGAGGTGAGTGTGGGCGAGGTCCCGTATCTCACCAATAGCAGAGTGTGGATGGTGTTCCACATCTCATTAGCAACAGAACAGGGGCGAGGCCCAAGTTAGGGAAGGAGTGAGTGTGGGCTGGGCCCGTATCTCATTATTAGTAGGAGCGTGGACGGGGTTCCATGATTCATCGGTAGCAGGACAAGGGCGAGGCCCAGGATAGGCGAGGCCTTAGGAAAGGATCCATTAGTATATGTTTAGCTTATGTGTTGCGGTATGTTTATGTGCTACTATATGTTAGCGGGCGAGGCCCTGTGACAGGTGAGGCCTAAGTGAAACAGATATGTATCCGAGCGGGGCTCGAAGCCAGACGAGGCCTGGAGCGGCGGGGCCATTGTAGTGGGTGAGGTGAGAGGTAGGGGGCGAGGCCTAGAATAGCGGGTGTGGCCCAGTATGTGCAGTATGTGGTTATGCAGGGTATGTGGTAGGTTGGGAACTCACTAAGCTTCGTGCTTACGGTTTTCAGTTTTTGTTTCAGGTACTTCCGGTAGCGGAGGGAAGAGCTCGGGGTGATCGCATGGCACACACCATTGATTAGACAGCCTGGGAATGTTTTACTCTTATAATGAACATATGTTTGGAAATTAATACTCTGATTATGTTTTGGATTGATGATTTTGCTTTAAGTAATGTTTCATTAAAAGAAATTTTTAGTCTTGAATTTTGGGACGTAACAGTAAATAACAATTTCATAAAAAGCAAGCTTACTTGAAATGTCTAAGCTTAAAATAGCAATCTTTCTTGCTCCTGATTCCGGACCCACACAAAAAGTACTCCCTGAGTAGAAAGTTTCACATATGGGTCCTCCAAGAACACCAATAGCTTCACCCATGGACACCCCATGCATGTACAAATTGAATAATTTTTTTTGAGTACTGATCGTTATACATCTATTTTCTGTTTCAGGTAAAATCATTACCATCAAAAACATTATCTTCAGAGTTTGCTAACGCAACAGTAAATTGAAGTTTCTCACTGATTTCTGTATATATTTTATTAAACAAGAAAACACCTTACAGAAGTGAGGCTTTTCCATCAACTTTCTAAAGACTGAAGCAACTGCAGGTTCTAGATGAGTACTCTTCAAGTCTTTTTCAAATATCTTGAAGTGAAGTATACAATACTCAACAAGTAACATGCTTTCTTCTGTTCCACGTTCAATATACTGCAAAAAGGGAACATTATATCAGCTTGAGCTGGATGCTTTCCGATACATTGTCAATGTGTCATGGTCAATTTGAAATTTATGTGTCGGATTTGATTATATGTTTTACCAGTGTAGAAATTATTTAGCTCTGACGAGTGACGATGTGTATTTGCTAATTGAAGTCTTCATTTAACAAATCCATTTTTTTCACCGTTTGTTATGACTTGAATTGGTAAGGCTATCATTAGAGGTATTTGAAGAAAAAGAAGAAGCACACCAGGTGATCGACAAAATGCCTATTTGAAACCTGGGTATTAAATGCCTATTTGAAATCTCGGTATTTTTGTAACTACAGCTTTCCCCACCAACGAATACCTGGACAATTTCATTGAGATCATCTTCTCACCGAAGCACCTCAAGAGCCTTTGTCATGATGTTTTGAACAACCAATAAACTTAACATACCTGAACAAAAAAAAACAAAATACCCTCTAAAACAAGTACAACTGCCGGTGCCCAACTTAGTCCCACCCACATTGCGTATGTATGTAACAATAGCTTTGATACTTTTTTTTAGCAAATAGAGAAAAACGATGTAACTTAGGGCAATGTTTGCCAAAACTTTTTATGACTTTGAGATTATGGAGAATTTTAATTATTGAAAGATGATGCAATTTTTTAAAGCATTAAGATGAAATCAACCACCATAGACAAAGTTAAAATAAAATAAGTTACTTTAAGAACATCTATATAATAAAATAATTGAAATTCTATTTATGAGACAATATTAGAATTTTTGTATGGTTTTCTTTTTTGGTAAATTACACGAATGGTCCCTATTGTTTGGGGTAATCTGCGTATTTGGTCGCCAAGAGCTTTTTAACTCGGAAGGTCCCAAAGATATATTTTTGTTACGCGTTTAGTCCTTACCATACCTAAAAAGACTAAATTACCCTTCTTTATTTCTTTTTTTAATTTGTTTGTTATTTCTTTTTTATTTATTTATTAAAAATGTTTATTAATAAGATGGGACCACTTGTCTAATTACTGTTAAATGTATTGCATTTAATTATCCTTCCACTCATCTGATTTATCTCTTGCCGGAGTAAACTACCACCCTTATGCCACTGGAAGTCACCACCACCTCTAGACCAGACTAATTACCACCATATCTCCCACAAGAAAAAAAAATCTAATAACCCAGATGAACCTCGATACCTCAATTTGTAGAATGAATCAGTGACACATTCCACCCATCAGATTCCGACACCACCACAGTTTCCGGATGAGATATCCAATATAAGTCTCCGAGGGAAATTAGACCACTAATTGTGGACCTAAGCTTGGGTAATATGGAGTTGTGGAACGACTGGGAGAATATCAGAATTAAGAGAGTGGTTTAGAGGTTAAATGATTTTTGGAATGATCCGACGAGGCTGAACCCACAGTGACTAGTACTCCGTTAAATCTAGATCTCACGATTTTCCCAAAACCTGATGTTCAAAAACCGATTTCAAAAGACCATATTTGCGAAACTCTTCTTTGTGAGAAATCGATATTCAGAAACAACGCCTTTAATGATTTTCAAAACCCTTATATTTAAACCCGATGAACAATGCCTTTCCTGATTGTTAGAAACCCTTATCTTTGAGAAATCGATTCTCAAACCTGAATAAATGAAAGCGATCGTGTAATCATTTGTAGATGCATCTGGTTCATCGGTGTTCCAAAACGCTTTTCGATTCGCCAACGTGATGCTCTGACGAAACCAAATACCAACACCAGTTGTAGATGAGATTCTCATTGGCAAGAAGATCGTTTAATAATGTATGGAGTTCTCGAAGATGGAGATGAGGGAGATAAGGGTCGCCTATGAGGATACGGTCGCCAGCGAAGGAGGATTCCGACGTCTCCTGGTTTGGTGTCAAGGTGTCAAGTAGGGTGAAAAAAATAGAAAGGTCGAGATTTGGGAGACTGAAGTGACGATCGGAGGGTAAAGGTAAGGGGTGGGAGTGGGTCCCATCTTATCTAATAAATAATTTTTGATAAATAAATAACAAATAAAGAATAAAGAAATTGAAAAAGAAATAAAAAGGGTAATTTAGTCTTTTTAGGTCTCGTAAGGACCAAACGCGTAACAAAAATACTTTTTAGGCACCTTCCGAGTTAAAAAAAAGCTCTTAGGGACTAAACACGCATATTACCCCAAACCATAGGGACAATTCGTGTAATTTACCCTATCTTTTAATATATTAGGGAGTGTTTGATATGGTTTCTAATTGGTTACAAGTAGGTCCGGGAAAAAAAACCAATTATACATGTTTAATATTGTTTTATAACTATTGGACTCGGTCCAAAGGGCTGACTCGGTCTGTGAGAAACACCGGATTCAGTTTTCTCTTCAAAACTGTAGAACCTACTCTTTCTTCCTTCTTCACTTGACATCACCCCACATAACGATTATGGATCAAACAAGCCCTTGAAGGTTTTTTCTTCTTCCTATTGGTCGAATGATTATTGTTAATTCTATGCTCATGTTTGGCTAAGTTATATAATCTTTATTTATGCGCAAAGGGGAAACCAATTAGGATTGAGCTCAGAAACGAGGATGTTGCTCTTCGCTTGAAGATAAACGAATTGTAGGTGTGTTTTCTAACCTTCAAAATCGATCTGATTTCTGTAGTTTTCTACTTGACTTCCTTCAATTTCATTCGGATTTACTCCAATTGTTTTCAATTCACACAAAAGGTATCACCTTCTTTTGCGTTCTTCTTTCAAACCAGCTCACTAGATTCGAAAACTACAAACTCATCTGATTTGTTGGTCATTTGATTTTAAAAATATAAATCATTTGATTTTAAAAATCTGGTATTTCACTTGTTCATCCAATGTTCTTGTTCTTGTTGTTTTCTCTACTCATCTGACTTATAATTGTTTGATTTCAATAGGTAAGTTCATACTTTTTATTTGGTGTTAAGTGTTTAGTATAATGCCACAAAAAGTTTTTTTTAAGTCAAATAATGATGTAAATTTTAGATTGATTAATGCATACAATTTGCTATTTGATAGGATAATCGAACTTGATTAGTTATATAATACATTGCTTAAGTGTGATGTTGAGAACCTTGAGAATTTTGCCCTTACATTGAATTGATTCTTGTTGCTATTTTGAAGTGATACTATGTTTCTTAGATTGAAATTTTGTGTACATATTCGTGATGTAATGTAATAAAATAAACGGTATCATAAAAGAATTATTATAAAAATGTTTTTTTGAGGGGTAATATAGTAAATTTTCATAGTCAGATGCCAAATCAGAAAACAAGTGTCAGTAAAAAGTTAACTCGATTATAACTTCCGACCAATCAGCTCTATGGCTCTACCGTACTAAGCAATTATCAAACGACCTCTTAGAGATTTTAATTGTTACTTACAAAACATATATGTAATAAAATAATTATAAATATATTTGTGATGAAATATTGCTGCATTAACCTGTCAATGAAATCAAAAATCAAAAACAGTTTTAAAATTTGCCTATATATGTAGTTTTATATACGTTCAATTATCAATTAAGTTGAAAATCATCAAAAATGCAAGAAACATAAGGATGGTCTCGTAGTCGTGTTGTAGGAATCATAGTCACAAGGAACATGGAACATGTTGAAATCTGGAAAAAAACGGAAACGAAGATCTATAATTTTTTGTTTTCGGTACAGAAGGGGTAGCGTCACTCGGAACGTGAATCTCATACGCGAAACGTTGTACCAAGTTAGTCCGGTACGAAGTACCACATATAAATGAAAAAATATACATTGTGATTAAGTAATGCGTAAAAGTGAAAATCATATTAAGTAAAACATAATTATTTCAAATTTCATAACTTCGAAAAAACATAGTCTGTTAATAGAATAGTAAAAAACACGAACATAACATGAAATTAAGCAACCTTTTGCCTTCCCATTCCCACCCACACTAGCATCATCTTCTTCTAAATTCTACCATTGCATGTCCTTGAATCTTGCACTTGGCCCTTCCAAATATGCATTTTTCAGATTCATATGCCATTTTTTGTGTGGGCCCATTTTGTAACATATAGAAAAATGTGACTTTAGGGTAATATTCGAATGGATAAATACAAGTTTTTCAGCCCTTTTACTATTTAAGCAGTTTCCCTTAGCATTGTGTATGTGTAGTGTCCTGATTTTCACAATAAAATTTTAGATAAAAGCCATTTTCAAATTTCAACCATCCACAAAACTGTTGTTTCAAAACATAAACCAAAAAAGAAAATCAGAGTATCATAACAATACGGAATATTAAACATAAAAATTATTGATCAATGTGTACAATCCTGTGTTCACCTTCCCACGATCCTCAGAAATACCTGAAACGTTTAATCCACAACTGTAAGCCAAAGCTTAGTGAGTTCCCCAAAATATCACATATAACACAGATAACATATATAACAATAACATGTCCGCAACAATCGCGTGTCCAAATCAACCTACAACAACAGGTATGTATCAACCCTAGGTCCGTATCAACCCACAACAAAGCATGCAATATTTAATCAACAAGCAAGACCCTACTAGTCTAGAAAACAACCACGACATAACAACTATGCGATAAGTAATGCAGTAAGAAAACTCACCTCGAGGATAAAACGGATAACAAACACCACACATAAATACTAGTAGATCAGTTTCACACATCACCCAAAAATTAAATCAAAGGTCAACCTCAAGTATGACCTAAAACCCTAAAGTTTGACCCAAGGTCAAACTTAGTAAAAAAGTCAACAGGAAAATATTCTGGTCAATATGCGCGCCATGCTTTTTGTGGATTCCCTGTGCCCATAAAAGGACAACACAATCGAGATCTTATGCTAAAACAAGGGCATTCAAGAAAACCCAAAAGCACGTTGTGCCATGGATAAGCACGTCGCGTAGAGGTCTTTTTCACGTAGTGAAAAGACTTAATCTATTAAGTTTAAACCCCAAACTTCTAGATCTGATCCTTGACAATTTCTTAGTGAATCAAGTTTGAAACAATACTCATTAAGTCACTCCAATGAAGTAGGATCGAAACTTTTGTACTCTAAATGACCTAAATATCCCACATAACTTGCATAGCTTAGAGGACATGCACAAAACACCAACTTTCCAAGTCAAAGAGGTCCATTAGGCAATTCTAAGTGCTCAAAAGGAGCTGGAGTCGTCACAACTCCAAGCTCACCACCAAAAAGGGACCATAAGTGTATTTTTTGACAATAAGCAAGATCTAGCGAACTAAAAGGAATGATTCAAGCTTTATACTCACAAAAGTACATAAATGAGGGAAATTTGTTAGATCTACACTTGAGCCTTTCTTCTATGTACCAAAATGAACACTTGATCATCAAGATTTAACCAAAAAAATAGAGAAATAAGCTTCCTAAATGATTCCAATGCTCAAAACAAGTTACAGACTACTAGGGTGTCGTAAGATCTCTCTAGGGGACGATGGAGGCTGAGAGTGAGCTAACCATAGGGGTTAATGGCGCTTAAATAGCCTCCAAAACCCTAAAAAGCTACTCATCCCATGGGCCTAAGCGCGTTGTGCCCGTAAGAAGCACACCGTGCTACTTGTGATTAATTCCTAATTTCTGTTTTCGGATTTCAACGAAATATTGTAATGAAATCCAGATTAAAATTACATACCATGAATAAGGATGTTACATAAGTATGTAAGAGTAGGTTCTATAGTTTCTTTTTGTCAACGAGCTTCTAATCGGCTGAGATAGAACTTTCTTTGGAACTTAGGCTAACTCCAAAGTTTTTGAACTATAACCTGACCACTAATCGATCTCAACTATGGTTATTTCATCTATTTGAGCTGCTGCCATTGAGTAAATCCATGTCTTCATGTGGAATGGTTGAAATTATTCACACAACAACCACACTTATTTTAGACTTTCAGATATCCTTTTAAAAGATTACATACAACCAAGTACCACTTCTTTGTCTAGATTAGGAGTTTTTTTTTTTTTGGTATTCCACATGGTGTACCTTCATTGGGTATGAGTTGGATGTTATGAGATATGATTTCTAGGATGATAAGACAGAATTGTCATGAGAAGAAGGGATATCATGTTTAAAGAGAATGTCCTCTATAAAGGTACGCTTGGAGAAAATATTGAAGAAAAGTAGAAACCACCCGAGAAATGTTAATTTCTATTCAATTCGATTACAAAGAATGACATTACAGGACCTGTCTGTACTCTAGAGATATGTGAAAGTTTACTTGTCGAATATGAAGACAAAATAATATCTAAAGGCCTTGAGCATGATAGATTCCATATAGTGGAAGAGTAATGGTAGACGTGCTAAGCTCACTTGAAAATAATCAAAGTTGGTCTTTCGTCAAGCTACCAATAGGGAATGAAGGACTACAAAAGATGTGGGTATTCAAGGTCAAAGACGAAGATGGACATGATCAAGAAGTACAAGGCCAAATTAGTGGTCTTTGGTAAAATGCGTCAAAAGGTCTATATTTAGAGCAACTACATGTAAAGTTTGCATTCTTTCATTGAGACATTGATGAAGATATATACATGGCACAAAAAAAAGGTTTTCATATATCTAGTAAAGAAGACATGATGGGCAAGTTAAAGAAAAATCTATATGGATTGAAGCAAGCTCAAATGTAATGGTACTTGTAACACTCGTGTTTCTAGCCTAGGCATTTATATTGAGTTGATAGTCTAGGTTAACCGTTGTAACTCATTTTGAAGAAATGAAAAGGAGTTATGTGAATATTATGTGAATTATGTGTTTTATGCTTAAGTATTAGGGCTTAACTAATTAAGAATAAAAATAAGCGTCAAAATTAAAGTGTGAGATAAGCCCGATATCTTTACATAAAGTTGTAGTGGTCGAAACAAGGATTTCGGGGATATAAAGAATACCAAAATCCGAGTTATAACGAAGAAGTTATGACCTGTCGAAGTTTCGCGACAAAACCGGCACGGTGCTGAATGTCGTAAAAAGTGAGTTTTTGATAAACTACTTTTTAGCCTTAGTAATCTAAACAAAAGTTGTAGTATTCGTTAAACCGAGAAGTTCGATAAAAAGAACGCCCAAATCTGACTTCGTATGAGGAAGTTATGATTTTTCGAAGTTTCAGCGTAGCAATAGACAGCTAAAAACTCGAATTTTAGATCGAGCGATTTTTAGCCGACACAACCTAAACGAGAATTGAAGGTCTCGTCATTAGGAGCACAACGGTAAAAAGTCTGACGAAAACGGACGTCGGATGAAGAAGTTATGAATTTTTAACGGATTTCCTGTCCCGGTCTGTTAAAAATAATAATATAAAAATTAAAGTCAAAATTAGCCGATGAAGTCTAAACGGAAGTTGTAGATCGTAATTTTAGCTACGCGTGCATATAAAGAACGTCAAAAACGGAGCTCGTATGCGAAAGTTATGTATTTTAGAAGTTTTGGCATGAAAACCGAGAAATTTCGCATAGTCACAATTGCCACGTCACCCTCGCTTAGAAAGTGACACGTGTCCTGCTGAGTCACCTGGCTGCTGAGCATTAGGCTGCTGAGTCATGCGAGCCACGTGCCCTCTTCTGATTCGACCGAGGAGGAGGCCCAATCCGAAGCAGCCAGCTCCCCAGCCGAAGCTTCGCCCAGCTGCCGCGTGTGTCCGAGCCTCGCAGGTGCGCCAGCAAGCCGCGGTCCACTTAGAAGCCGACAGCGAGCCCTCGCATGTGCGAGCCATGTGCGAGACCCCCCCCCTGCGAAGCCTCTTAGCCGTCGGATCAGGAAACTTCTCAGCCTTTGGATCAAACTTCGGACCCTATAAATAGAAGGGTACCTGCGAGGGTTTCCGGTTACTTTTGGAATTTAGCCATTTTTAGCCCCTCTCTCCATATTTTCTTCATCTTAACATCCCGCAAAGCCCCGGTATCAATTGTAAAGCCCGGAATACCCCACGAAGTGCCCGAGAAGCCCGGAAAATTTATCTTTTCGGTTTCGAAGCCCGACTTTTGCAGAGCCCGGTTTCTCAATAAAACTCCCGGTTTTATTAGAAACGATCGTTTTAGGAAACGAATTGCTGCCTGATTTTCACCAAAATAAGTGAGTGTGTAGTTACTTTCAATTTACACATAGATATGAAGTATTTACCTTGAAATACGTGTTATGTGTAAATATGCTAATTGTTTATTCGAGGTGACTGTTGAATTGATGTTTTATACAAGTTTTAAACTGTATATGCTTTTTATCTACAAAATATGTTGGGTAGAACATGGGTAGATGAAATAGTTGATGTGTGTTAAAATGGTGAGAGGCCTCGATGTCGATGTTGTGTTGTTGTTGTAGCCATCTAGCGAAGTATAGATGACGACCACAGACTTTCTAGATAGTCCAGTGGAACACTAGCAGGTTCGCAACTTGTAGGTGTTGATGAATTAAATTTTCATTGGCGTACTTCATCCCCCTCATGATTGCCTTAAGGACATGTATGGCTGAGGAAACCCCTTAGCAGTAGTGTCCATCCCGATGATAATCCTTAGGCTAGGTCTCTTGTGATAGGTGTTTAGGGACGTAAAGTGAGGACAACGGGAATGGGTAATCAGGGTTATTGTTGATTGGTGAACTTAATAAGTATATTATTATTATGGGTTGAAAACCCTATATGCTCACCAGGCTCCCAAGCCTGACCCACTCAGTTTTATGATTACAGGTAGTGGACCCCGAGCATAGTCGGAGGATGACGAGAGATTTTTGGATTATAGGCTAGTAGTTGTAAATAACTATTGAAAGGCTTATAATGTCTTGTTTATGCTTTTGATCTGTATCGGAACATGACATCCCGAGGTTTTGATATATATATATATATGGAAAATATATACCTTCTTAATGAAGGATTTTGATAAAACTTTTATCATATATTGTTTGGGGACCAATTCCGAAATATCTTATAAAAAGATTTCTCTGATTTTATTTTAAAAAGCATAAATTAAATCGGTCTTTTCTGGCCGAGAAATATGGGGATGTCACAGTTGGTATCAGAGCATTAGTTTAAGCGAACTAAGAAATTGTAGAATTTCTGGACTTGAACTTAGAATGCTAAGTGATGATTGTGAGATGAGTGTCTACCATATTTTAGACACGAGCACTAGTTTATTTTAGGGAAGATGCCTAAAATGCCCTTATGTGCTAAATGCTGTGTGTTTTCCATGTGTGCCATTATTTGTTCGGATCTATGGTCTGTTGCCGACCGGATCTGGAAACCTTATGTGTGTAGGATTCTAAGTGTATGAATACGAGATTAGAACTAACATGTAAACGTTTTGGAGTGATAAGGGAATTGACATGTCTAACAAGGATAAAGACCTAAATTTCGCCTTATTCGGTATATAGATTGTAATGGCAAGAACTCGGAGTGGAGCTGGAAATGCAAACAAAAACCAACAACCTCAACCTCCAGTGGTGGAACAGGTGCCTATAGTAGGAGCTGCACCCGAACCCATCACTATGGCTGGAGTACGAACTATGATTCAGGCCATGTTGGCTGAACAGAGGGAGGAATTGAGGCAAATGTTGCTGAACGACAGGGATGAACCTTCAGTTCCTGTTGAACAACGTGAACTAAATAACGATCGATCTGAAGAAGGGAACAATAGCAGATCGGTTGGTCATGGTGAACCACTTGTGGTTGGGAGGAATAACCACCAGGGTAGAGCGGAGAGAAATGGGTGCAAGTATAAGGACTTTATGACTTGCAAGCCATTGACCTTCAATGGAAAACAAGATCCTGTCGGAGTAATGGATTGGATCTCGGAAATGGAGTTGGCTTTCATGACTTGTGATTGCCAAGGCAAGTTACAAACTACGTTTGCAGTACGTCAGTTCAGGGGTAGTGCTGCCCGTTGGTGGAGCACTTTGGGGAAAACCCTAAGCCCTAACGAGCCACTGCAATTAACTTGGGCAGAGTTCTTAGTGCACTTCAAGCGCAAGTACTGCTCGGCCCAAAACGTACTTGAGTTAGAAAACCAATTTCTAACGTTGCAGAAGGGGAGTATGACCGTTGACGAATATACAAATAACTTCACAGACAAAATGGAGTTTTCTTTGCGTATTGTCCCAGATGAGTTGGCAAAAATAGACAGGTACGCAAAGGGACTTCCATGGGAGTATGCGGTGCCAGTACGTCAGGCACTTACTTTGGAGGCAGCTATCTGGGCTGCCAAGTCTGTTGAAGATATGATAAAAGGGAGAGCCGCCAGCAAGGTTGAAGTTGGCGAAAAGCGAAAGTTTGAAGGAACTTCAGGTTCCAATAAAAAGAACAAATTCTCGAAGACTGGTTCGAGAAAGTTTGGAGGAGGAAGCGAAGCCAAGTGGTGTAACAAGTGTAAGAAGAAACATGCTGGGAAGTGCAGCATGGAAGTCACTTGTTACAAATGTGGAAAGCCAGGGCATTATGCCAATGAATGCACCTTCAATAAGAACGTATGTTTTGGGTGCAATGAAGAAGGGCATATTTTGAGGGACTGCCCGAAGAAGAAGGATGCAGCAAAACCCAATCTACCACCAAAGCCGAAGGCGAGAGCCTTTCAGATGACCCTCGAAGCTGCGAAAGAAGAAGCCGATGTTGCTTCAGGTACCTTTCTCGTAAACGAATTGCCTGCCCAAATTTTGTTTGATTCTGGAGCCAATTACTCCTTTATATCGCATGAATTTGGTAGAAAGCTAGCTTTGCCTGTAGATATGCTAGTTAATGCTATAATAGTCGAGATTGCTAGTGGCAAGTTTGTACCTGTTAGCCATCGTATGAAAAACATCCTCATTGACTTGGATGGGAATAAGTTCCAAGAGGAATTATTGCCTATCGAGTTAAATGGATTCGACATAGTTCTAGGAATAGATTGGCTTAGCGCCAATGACGCAGAAATACTATGTAGAAAGAAGATAGTAAAAGTAAACCCGCCAGGGAAAGAGTCGTTTATGGTGTACGGAGACAAACGCAGAGTAAACTCTGGAATAATTTCCCTAATGAAAGCCAGAAAGTGTTTGGCCAAGGGATGTACATCATATCTAGCATTCGTGATCGATGCCAAGATGGAAAAGAAGGAGGTGCAGAATATTCCGGTGGTGTGTGATTATCCGGAAGTCTTTCCCGAAGATCTTCCCGGATTGCCCCCTGATCGACAAGTAGAATTTCGTATCGACTTGTTGCCAGGAACGACGCCGATAGCGAAAGCACCTTATCGACTAGCGCCAACCAAAATGAAAGAACTTATGACACAACTTCAGGAGTTATTGGACAAAGGTTTTATTCGACCTAGTTCATCACCCTGGGGAGCCCCTGTGTTATTTGTAAAGAAGAAAGACGGAAGCATGAGAATGTGCATCGATTACAGAGAGCTGAACAAAGTGACGATAAAGAACAAGTACCCGTTGCCAAGGATCGATGACTTGTTCGACCAGTTGCAGGGTTCGAGCTATTTCTCGAAGATCGATCTTAGGTCGGGATACCATCAACTAAAGGTGAGAGAGCAGGACATCGAAAAGACTGCTTTTAGAACGAGATATGGACACTATGAATTTTTGGTTATGTCGTTCGGACTAACCAATGCCCCAGCAGCTTTCATGGATTTGATGAATAGGGTTTGTAAACCATTCTTAGATAAATCCGTGATAGTATTCATAGATGATATCTTGATTTATTCGAAAAGCAAGCAGGAGCATGAAAAGCATCTGCGTGAAGTGCTAGAAGTCCTGAAAAAGGAGAAGCTGTATGCAAAGTTCTCCAAGTGTGAATTTTGGATTCAAGAAGTCCAATTTTTAGGTCATGTCGTTAACCAAGAAGGGATAATGGTCGACCCAACAAAGATTGAAGCTGTAATGAAGTGGGAACAACCAAAAAGTCTTACGGAGATTCGAAGCTTTTTAGGATTAGCTGGATATTACCGAAGGTTTATCCAAGGCTTTTCTTCGATTGCTACTCCATTAACAGCTTTGACCCACAAAGGAGCCACTTATTCTTGGAATGAGAAGCATAAGGAAGCCTTTGAGAAGTTGAAGAAGAGATTGTGTGAAGCACCGATTCTTTCATTCCCCGAAGGAGTTGATGACTTTGCAGTTTATAGCGATGCATCCGGAGTTGGGTTAGGTTGTGTTCTGACCCAAAGGGATAAAGTGATCGCGTATGCATCGAGGCAATTGAAGGAGCATGAAAAGAACTACCCCACTCATGATTTGGAGTTGGCAGCGTTAGTATTTGCCTTGAAGATATGGAGGCATTATCTTTATGGCACAAAGTGTAAACTTTTCACTGATCATAAGAGTCTCGAATATCTCTTTAATCAGAAGGAATTGAACATGAGGCAACAACGCTGGCTAGAGTTACTCAAGGACTACGACTGTGAGATACTTTACCACCCTGGTAAAGCAAATGTTGTTGCCGATGCTCTCAGTCGGAAGGTAAACCTTGAAAAGAAAAGGCCAAGAGCATTGAGAATTGAAGTTGTCTCGACAATTGTGGGAAGTATAAAGAAAGCTCAAGAGGAAGCTTTAGAGAAAAATGACCGAAAGGAAGAACGTTTAGGCAAAACGTTAGTGTTCGGTACAAACAACCAAGGGTTGAAGGTATTTCAAGATAGAATTTGGGTACCTAAGACGGGCGGAATAAGAGATCTGCTGATGGAAGAAGCTCACAAGACCATGTACTCAATTCATCCCGGCAGTACGAAAATGTATAGAGATCTAAAACCCTATTATTGGTGGCCGACGATGAAGCTCGATGTTGCTAAGTATGTGGCCGAGTGTGTAACTTGTGCTAGGGTTAAGGCACAACATCAGAAACCGTATGGGAGTTTAGAACCTTTACCCGTACCCATGGGTAAATGGGAAGACGTCACCATGGATTTTGTAACTAAACTGCCCAGAACAAGGAACGGTCACGACATGATTTGGGTGGTCATTGATCGCTTCACTAAGAGTGCGCATTTCATAGCGGCCAAAGAGAAATGGTCTATGGATAAACTTGCGAATTCTTACGTGAAGGAAATTGTGAGGCTTCACGGTGTTCCGTTAACGATTGTGTCCGATCGTGACAGCCGTTTTACCTCAAGGTTTTGGAGGAGTCTACAAGAGGAATTGGGTACCAAGTTGTGTTTGAGTACAGCTTACCATCCGCAAACCGATGGTCAGAGCGAGCGAACGATTCAAACATTGGAGGATATGCTGAGAGCATGTACCCTAGAATTCCAAGGTAACTGGGATGAACACTTACCTTTAGTAGAATTCTCCTATAATAATAGTTTCCACTCAAGCATTAAGATGACACCTTATCACGCTTTGTATGGGGAGAAGTGTCGAACGCCATCATGTTGGCTGGAAGCTGGGGAAAAGCAGTTTATGGGACCTGAAATAGTCCATGAGACTGCTGAAAAGTTGAAAGTGATAAGGGAAAGGATGTTAGCTGCTCAAGATCGACAAAAGAGTTATGCTGACAAGAAAAGACGACCGATATCCTTCGATGTTGGAGATTCGGTTTTACTTAAAGTCTCGCCGTGGAAGGGACTTATAAGATTTGGGAAACGAGGGAAGTTGAGTCCAAGGTTTATTGGACCATTTAAAGTTCTTCAGAGGATCGGGAATCAAGCTTACAAGCTAGAGTTACCGGAAGAACTAGAGGGTATTCATAACACCTTTCATGTGTGTTATTTGAGAAAATTCACAGGAGATGTGCCCGACATAATTCCGATTTCTGAGTTAAGGTTGGATGAAAACAAGAGGTTGATCGAAGAACCTGAGGCAATCGTTGACCGTAAGACTATGAAGTTACGACGCAAGATGGTCGATTTAGTGCTTGTGCGCTGGAAACATACGAATGGACCAAATCTCACTTGGGAAATAGAGAGTGACATGATGAGTCGCTACCCGCAGTTGTTTGGTGATATGTGATTCCGGGGACGGAATCATCCTAAGAGGGAGAGAATTGTAACACTCGTGTTTCTAGCCTAGGCATTTATATTGAGTTGATAGTCTAGGTTAACCGTTGTAACTCATTTTGAAGAAATGAAAAGGAGTTATGTGAATATTATGTGAATTATGTGTTTTATGCTTAAGTATTAGGGCTTAGTTAATTAAGAATAAAAATAAGCGTCAAAATTAAAGTGTGAGATAAGCCCGATATCTTTACATAAAGTTGTAGTGGTCGAAACAAGGATTTCGGGGATATAAAGAATACCAAAATCCGAGTTATAACGAAGAAGTTATGACCTGTCGAAGTTTCGCGACAAAACCGGCACGGTGCTGAATGTCGTAAAAAGTGAGTTTTCGATAAACTACTTTTTAGCCTTAGTAATCTAAACGAATGTTGTAGTATTCGTTAAACCGAGAAGTTCGATAAAAAGAACGCCCAAATCTGACTTCGTATGAGGAAGTTATGATTTTTCGAAGTTTCAGCGTAGCAGTAGACAGCTAAAAACTCGAATTTTAGATCGAGCGATTTTTAGCCGACACAACCTAAACGAGAATTGAAGGTCTCGTCATTAGGAGCACAACGGTAAAAAGTCTGACGAAAACGGACGTCGGATGAAGAAGTTATGAATTTTTAACGGATTTCCTGTCCCGGTCTGTTAAAAATAATAATATAAAAATTAAAGTCAAAATTAGCCGACGAAGTCTAAACGGAAGTTGTAGATCGTAATTTTAGCTACGCGTGCATATAAAGAACGTCAAAAACGGAGCTCGTATGTGAAAGTTATGTATTTTAGAAGTTTTGGCACGAAAACCGAGAAATTTCGCATAGTCACAATTGCCACGTCACCCTCGCTTAGAAAGTGACACGTGTCCTGCTGAGTCACCTGGCTGCTGAGTCATTAGGCTGCTGAGTCACCGAGGCTGCTGAGTCATGTGAGCCACGTGCCCTCTTCTGATTCGACCGAGGAGGAGGCCCAAGCAGCCAGCTCCCCAGCCGAAGCTTCGCCCAGCTGCCGCGTGTGTCCGAGCCTCGCAGGTGCGCCAGCAAGCCGCGGTCCACTTAGAAGCCGACAACGAGCCCTCGCATGTGCGAGCCATGTGCGAGACCCCCCCCCCCCCCCTGCGAAGCCTCTTAGCCGTCGGATCAGGAAACTTCTCAGCCTTTGGATCAAACTTCGGACCCTATAAATAGAAGGGTACCTGCGAGGGTTTCCGGTTACTTTTGGAATTTAGCCATTTTTAGCCCCTCTCTCCATATTTTCTTCATCTTAACATCCCGCAAAGCCCCGGTATCAATTGTAAAGCCCGGAATACCCCACGAAGTGCCCGAGAAGCCCGGAAAATTTATCTTTTCGGTTTCGAAGCCCGACTTTTGCAGAGCCCGGTTTCTCAATAAAACTCCCGGTTTTATTAGAAACGATCGTTTTAGGAAACGAATTGCTGCCCGATTTTCACCAAAATAAGTGAGTGTGTAGTTACTTTCAATTTACACATAGATATGAAGTATTTACCTTGAAATATGTGTTATGTGTAAATATGCTAATTGTTTATTCGAGGTGACTGTTGAATTGATGTTTTATACAAGTTTTAAACTGTATATGCTTTTTATCTACAAAATATGTTGGGTAGAACATGGGTAGATGAAATAGTTGATGTGTGTTAAAATGGTGAGAGGCCTCGATGTCGATGTTGTGTTGTTGTTGTAGCCATCTAGCGAAGTATAGATGACGACCACGGACTTTCTAGATAGTCCAGTGGAACACTAGCAGGTTCGCAACTTGTAGGTGTTGATGAATTAAATTTTCATTGGCGTACTTCATCCCCCTCATGATTGCCTTAAGGACATGTATGGCTGAGGAAACCCCTTAGCAGTAGTGTCCATCCCGATGATAATCCTTAGGCTAGGTCTCTTGTGATAGGTGTTTAGGGACGTAAAGTGAGGACAACGGGAATGGGTAATCAGGGTTATTGTTGATTGGTGAACTTAATAAGTATATTATTATTGTGGGTTGAAAACCCTATATGCTCACCAGGCTCCCAAGCCTGACCCACTCAGTTTTATGATTACAGGTAGTGGACCCCGAGCATAGTCGGAGGATGACGAGAGATTTTTGGATTATAGGCTAGTAGTTGTAAATAACTATTGAAAGGCTTATAATGTCTTGTTTATGCTTTTGATCTGTATCGGAACATGACATCCCGAGGTTTTGATATATATATATATGGAAAATATATACCTTCTTAATGAAGGATTTTGATAAAACTTTTATCATATATTGTTTGGGGACCAATTCCGAAATATCTTATAAAAAGATTTCTCTGATTTTATTTTAAAAAGCATAAATTAAATCGGTCTTTTCTGGCCGAGAAATATGGGGATGTCACAGTACTTTAATTTTTATAGTACTATGTACATGAATTACTATGTGAGTTGTTAGATGGTTCTTTGTTGCTTCCTAAAGAAGTTTAGTTCCTCGTATATCATCCTTAGATTGAGTGTTGATGAAATGTTGTTAGCTGGATCAAGCATACATGAGATCGGAAAATTGAAGTAGTAGTATTTCAAATAGTTCAAGATAAAGGACTTAGGAGCTACCAAAGAGATATTATACATGAGAATAGTCAGAGGCAGTTGCTGGTATTCTAAAGCGTTCCCAACAAAAGTATATCAGGAAAGTCATGGAGAAATTATGCATGACAAATGTTAAGGCCAAAAGCACAGGTTTGGGGAGTCTTCTGATATTCTCAAAGAAGAAATGAATAAAGTTCCTTATGTCACAACAATTGGTAATTTGATGTATATTATGGTACATACTATGCCATATGTTATTCTTGTAGTGAGATTTATTAGTTGATTTATGTCAAATCTAGGAAAGAAGCATCGGGAAGGAGTCAAGTGGTTTCTATGCTAGTTGAAAGGCACTCTCCTGGTTGCTTTATATTTCAATAAAAAAGAACACAAATGTAGATTTTGGGAGGTTGGGTAGATTCAAAGAAAATAACACAATTTATGGGTTCACTATTGTGGGTACATCCATCAGCCGGATGTCCAAATTACAAAAGATTGTTGCTCTATAATTCATAAAAGTATAATATATGGCGATTATAGAAGCTGCCACATAGCTTATATGGTTGAAGAACTCCGAATCAGAGTTTGGCAAGAAACAATATAACTATGTCCTACATTATAATAATCAAAATGCGCTTAACATGGAGAAGAATCTAGAGTGTCGTAGCATTCTAATAACCAAACTGCAGTTTACGTGTTCTGGAGTAGTTAGTTTTGTAGAAATGCCAAGGGCATTGAAAGGTTTTTTTGAAAAATGACTAAATGGTAAAACTCAACATGTCATTTTTATTTTTTTTAAGTGCGACATAATCAAATAAATCTAAAATTTCGTTGTTGATAGTAATAATGGTCTGATTAATAAAAAAAAACAATAAATGGTGTTGTTCCATTAGAAGATTTTAAATATCACTTTCGTTGCTACGGTTACCAAAATATAGTAACATTTATGTAATCTGTCCATTATTTTTGTTATTCAATCTCAAAATACATGCCGTTATTTGTTTGAGTTTCTTACCGTTAGGCAACGGTCACTCTTGTAATTAATTCAAATTGATATAAGACTATGAAGAATATGACCGTTTTGTAACGGTCTAAAAAATACATATTTTTAGTAACAAATTCGTGGTAAATCTGCATACTTTTGCCATTACACTCCTCCCCTCCCCTCTTGAATTCCTTATCTTCAAAGTATACTCTTTCACTTTCTAATTTGTTCTCTATATCATCATTTTTGTAATTCGTTCAAGTAGTTTCTCCTTGCTTAGATGTAGCTTTGTTGATGATTACTTTATTCAAGACAACTTGTTGACAACCACATGATTGTTTCATATAGCCTCCAGACCTATAAATCCATTTAAGCTCTTCTTAGCTTATTTGATTTCCTTTTTCAGAAAGAAAAAAAAATGTATTTGGCTACTTCATGTGTAAGTCTTCCAAAATTTATTGCAATTCATAACTTGGATCAACAAATCCTGCATTGAGGAAGGGAATTGAATTTTCCAGGGCTCAAAAAGTCTCTAAAGAAATTGGTGAGTATAGTTATCTTGTATAGTCATCCCCATGATAACCTCAAGCTACTCGAAATTTTTTGGTATTGTGGTCGATTGAAATGCCAAAACCAACCATAATCTGATTCTAGATTTGGATTCCTATTACATGGCTCCTGATTCCTATTCTTTCTGTACAAAGTTAGGGATCTTCTTGCTGTTAATAACAATTTCATAAAAAGCAAGCTTACTTGAAATGTCTAAGCTTTAAATAACAATCTTTCTTGCTCCTGATTCCGGATCCATACAAAAACTACTCCCTGAGTAGAAAGTTTCACATATGGGTCCTCCAAGAACACCAACAGCCTCACCCATGGACACCCCATGCATGTACAAATTGAATAATTTTTTTGAGTACTGATCGTTATACATCTATTTTCTGTTTCAGGTAAAATCATTACCATCAAAAACATTATCTTCAGAGTTTGCTAATGCAACAGTAAGTTGAAGTTTCTCACTGATTTCTGTATATTTTCCTAAACAAGAAAACACCTTACAGAAGTGAGGCTTTTCCATCAACTTTCTAAAGACTGAAGCAACTGCAGGTTCTAGATGAGTACTCTTCAAGTCTTTTTCAAATATCTTGAAGTGAAGTATGCAATACTCAACAAGTAACATGCTTTCTTCTGTTCCACGTTCAATATACTGCAAAAAGAGAACATTATATCAGCTTGAGATGGATGCTTTCCGATACATTGTCAATGTGTCATGGTCAATTTGAAATTTATGTGCCGGATTTGATATTAATGTTCAGAATTCACCGAGACAGATGGAAGAGGACGGATGCACAAATGACGATGTAATGATGTTTGATTATATGTTTTACAAGTGTAGAAATTATTTAGCTCTGACGATGTGTATTTGCTAATTGAAGTCTTCATTTAACAAATCCATTTTTTTCTCCGTTTGTTATGACGTGAATTGGTAAGGCTATCATTAGAGATATTTGAAGAAAAAGAGAAAGCACATCAGGTGTTCAACAAAATTCCTTTTTGAAATCTGGGTATTAAATGCCAATTTGAAATCTGGGTATTTGTAACTGGAACTTTCCCCACCAAGGGATACCTGGACAATTTCATTGAGATCATCTTCTCTCTGAAGCACCTCAAGAGCCCTTTGTCATGATGTTCTGAACAACCAATAAACTTAACATACCAAAACAAAACAAAACAAAATACCCTCTAAAACAAGTACTACTGTCGGTGCCCAACTTAGTCCCACTCACATTGCGTATGTATGTAACAACAGCTTTGATACTTTTTTTTAGAAAATAGAGCAAAAGGATGTAACTTAGGGCAATGTTTGCCAAAACTTTTTATGACTTTGAGATTATGAAGAATATGAATTATTGAAAGATGATGAAATTTTGTTAAAGCATTAAGATGAAATCAACCACCACAGACGAAGTTAAAATAAAATAAGTTACTTAAAGAACATATATATAATAAAATAATTCAAATTATATTTATGAGAAAATATTAGACTTTGTATGCTTTTCTTTTAATATTGTAGGGATTGTTTGATATGGTTTCTAATTGGTTCCAAGTGGGGTCCGGGTCAAAAAAAACCAATTATACATGTTTAATATTGCTTTTTAACTATTGGACTCGGTCCAAAGGGCTGACTTGGTCTGTGAGCAGTTTTCTCTTCAAAATTGAAGAACCTACTCTTTCTTCCTTCTTCACTCGCCATCACCCCACATAACGATTGTGGATCAAACAAGCCCTTGAAGGTTTTTTCTTCTTCTTATTGGTCAAATGATTATTGTTACTTCTATGTTCATGTTTGGTTAAGTTATATAATCTTGATTTATGCGCAAAGGGGAAACCAATTCGGATTGAGCTCAGAAATGAGGATGTTGCTCTTCGCTTGAAGATGAACGAACTGTAGGTGTGTTTTCTAACCTTCAAAATTGATCTGATTTCTGAAGTTTTCTACTCGACTTCCTTCAATTTCATTCGGATTTACTCAATTGTTCTCAATTCACACAAAAGGTATCACCTTCTTTCGCGTTCTTCTTTTAAACCAGCTCACCGGATACAAAAACTACAAACTCATCAGATTTGTTGGTCATTTGATTTTAAAAATACAAATCATTTGATTTTAAAAATCCGGTATTTCACTTGTTCATCGAGTGTTCTTGTTCTTGTTGTTTTCTTTACTCATCTGACTTATAATTGTTTGATTTCAATAGGTAAGTTCATACTTTTTATTTGGTGTTAATTGTTTAATATAATGCCAAAATAAGTTTTTTTAAGCCAAATAATGATGTAAATTTTAGAATGATTAATGCATACAATTTGCTATTTGTTAGGATAATCGAACTTGATTAGTTATATAATACATTGTTTAAGTGTGATGTTGAGAGCCTTGACAATTTTGCCCTTACATTGAATTGATTTTTGTTGCTATTTTGAAGTGATACTATAGTTCTTACATTGAAATTTGGTGTACATATTCATGATGTAATGTTATAAAATAAACAGTATCATAAAAGAATTATTATAAAAATGTTTTTTAAGGGTAATATAGTAAATTTTCATAGTCAGACGCTAAATCAGACAACATGTTCACTCGCAAGTTAACCCAGTCAGCTCTATGGCTCTACCCTAGTAAGCAATTATAAAACGACCTCTTAGAGATTTTAATTGTTACTTACAAAACATATATGTAATAAAATAATTATAAATATATTTGTGATGCAATGTTGCTGCATTAACCTGTCAATGAAATCAGTAATCAAAAACAATTTTAAAATTTGCCTATATGTGGTAGTTTTATATACGTTCAGTTATTAATTAAGTTGAAAATCATAAAAAATGCAAGAAACATAAGGATGGTCTCGCAGTCGTGTTGTAGGAATCATAGTCACAAGGAACATGGAACATGTTGAAACGTGGAAAAAAACCGAAACGAGGATCTTTAATTTTTTGTTTTTAGTGCGGAGGGGGTAGCTTCATTCGGAACGTGAATCTCATACGCAAAACGTTGTACCAAGTTACTCTAGTACGAAGTACCACATATAAATGGAAAAATATACATTGTGATTTATTAATGCATTAAAGTAAAAATCATAATATGTAAAACATAATTATTTCAAATTTCATAACTTCAAAAAAACATGGTTCGTTAATAGAATAGTAAAAAACACAAACATAACATGAAATTAATCACCATTTTGCCTTCCCATTCCCAACCACACTAGCATCATCTACGTCTAAATTCTACCATTGCATGTCCTCGAATCTTGCACTTGGCCCTTCCAAATATGCATTTTTCAGATTCATATGCCATTTTTTGCGTGGGCCTGTTTTGTAACTTATAGAAAATATGATTGTAGGTGAATATTAGAATGGATAAATACAAGTTTTTCAGCCCTTTTACTATTTAAGCGGTTTCCCTTAGCATTGTGTATGTGTAGTGTCCTAATTTTCACAATAAATTTTTACATAAAAGCCTTTTTCAAATTTCAACCATCCACAAAACTGTTGTTTCAAAACATAAACCAAAAAAAGAAAATCAGAGTATCATAACAATGCGGAATATTAAACATAAAAATTATTGAGCAATGTGTAAAATCATGTGTTCGCCTTCCCACGATCCTCAGAAATACCTGAAACGTTTAATCCACAATTGTAAGCCAAAGCTTAGCGAGTTCCCCAAAATATCACAGATAACTATAGATAACAATAACATGTCCGCAACAATCTCGTGTCCAAATCAACCTACAGCAACGAGTCTGTATCAACCCTGGGTCCGTATCAACCCACAACAAAGCATGCAATATATAATAAAAAAGCAAGACCCAACTAGACTAGAAAACAACCATCGCCTCGCAGATAAACCGGATAACAAACACCATACATAAATACTAGTACATCAGTTTCACACACCACCCACAAATTAAATCAAACGTCAACCTCAAATACGACCTAAAACCCTAAAGTTTGACCCAAGGTCAAACTTAGTCAAAAAGTCAACAGGAAATTCTTGTCATGTTGGGTCAAAATATGGTTTATACTTTACTTTTCTGGGCAATTATATTTTTGTGTAATATTTTATGAATTTATGGTCTAGTTTACGGCTGAGTTTACGGCCGTAAACACCTTACGGCCGTAAACTCATTTACGGCCCCTGCGTGTCCGGCCCATATTCAAGTATAAATAGAGGTGTTAGGGTGAGGAGTAGAGAGGGATGAACCCTAGAGAGTTTACGGCCAGAGAGAAACAAGAGCTTTTACGTGTGTGTGAATCTTTTGTATTTGGATCATAATTCATATCAATATATACAAAGATTCATATTATTCTTCTTCTACTTCTCTTCTTATTTAATCTATCATCATCCGTTTGATTGGGATTCCACACCATCACCCTGTAATATTAAACTTAACCTCTCCCGGTCGCAGCAAGTTTCGCATTATTTACACTTTCTGCCCAAAAACTAAATTTTTTTTATTTTTAAATTCATTTTTCATCCAAAATAAAAAAAATTAAATAAAATAATAAATAAATTAATTAAATAATAATAATAATAATAATTGTTTTTATATTTGACTTTTTATTTCAAAGTTTGACTTTGACTTTCAAGTTTGATTTTTTTTAAGTTTGACTTTTTCAAGGTTGACTTTTTCATGTTTGACTTTTGAGTTTAATTTTTTTATTTTTTTTTAACTTTTAAGTTTTATTTTAGCTTCTAGTTTTTTTTAATTGATTTTAAGGTCTACGAGGGAGTTGAAAACATGAAAGAAAGTCGTCAGGATATGTTAAGACAAAATTTCAACTTTTTCGATTATGTCCCTGGAGAAACTCTCGTAACTCAGTTGCAGCGATTTACTACACTCACTACCGAGATGAATATAGTTGGGATATTTTTGTCTAAATCTGAGATAAACAAAAAGCTATTGAATTCACTTCCAAAATCGTGGGATATGAATGTAGTTGTCATCAAGAAGACAAAAGATCTCAATCGTCTTAGTATTGCTGCAGTAATTGAAGAGCTTAACGCTTTAAAGAGTTCTGTAAACCTTCCGGTCAATGAAGTGTCATGTTCTCATTCATGTGAAGTTTTGTGTTCTCAGTCATGTGAAGATATGATTAAATTTCTTCGGGATCAAATTGATATATTTAAAAGAGAAGTTGAGGACCTGAGATATGAAGGATATCAACTCAGAAAAGGACAGAAACCCTTGAAGGCTAAGTTAGAAGCTAAAACCAAGGACTTTAGGAAAGTTCAGGAAGAGTATAGCAACAAATGTGAAAATTATGATTATGTTAAGAGACAACTTGCTGCTGTAACTGAAGAACTTGACGCTTTAAAAATTAAGTGTGGAAAAACTGATGTCAGTTTCAGAAATTATACTGCATCAAGTCAGACAGTCGAGTCCTTATATGAAACCCAGTTAAAATTCAAAGAAAATCAAAACAAGGGTCTAGGGTATGATAGTGTACCTCCTCTTTATAATCATAACTACACATCCATCCCTATGACATAGGATGAAACTGACAGGGAGCCACATCTTCAATATGGAAAACGAGTTGGATTTGTGTCAGGAGGAGTTATTAATGTTGAAAATACTGGTGTTTCTGTTACATGTGCAGGTAAAGTAGCAGAGGATGAGAACAAGGAGAGTTCTTCTGAACAAACAAACGACCCCTTGAACTCTCAATTTGTTGCTTCTAATCAACCTGCTGTTGGTAAATACAGGCCTCCAATTCCAGCGCAATAGAGTGCCTGTCGCAAGTGTGCGTGTGGGAAAAACAAGAGACAAGGCAAGGATATGCCACCAGGGGCAGGAAGAGACAACTCCCCAGTGAAGAAAAGGACATGTTTTCACTGTGGAACACTTGGACACATTTCCAGAAATTGTCCTAATCATGCGTATGTTCCCTACTATGCACAAGGATGGAAAAACGTGCCAAGTGGGAGATACTTCAAAAGAAACCCTTCCAGGTCATGTTCAGACAATGGTGACTGGAACGCGCACAAGGCCAAGAATCAAACTCACAAGGCCAAGCATCCAACTCCCAAGGGAAAGAAGGGAATGCTGGCCCAGAAGTCTAGTTCAAGAAATGCTCCTGTGAAACCAAGACCGACTAGGTCAAAGTCATCTCGGTAGCCGGCTTCAATTTCCAAAGCAAGTGTCGAGGCACCCATCCGATCCAAAAAGAAATGGGTTAAACCCAACTACAAATGGGTTCCGAAGGCTCACTCTCCCAAATCAACTAACGATTCTACTATTTCTACATCTTCTGTTTGTGATAAGCAGGACATGTCTTGGGAGAGAGTGCTGTGCAAGGATGACAAAGGTCGGCCCAGTTTCAAAATGGACTGGGTTCCAAAGACCAACTGATCTCGCTCTGTGTCGGAACAACTATGGAGGCATATCATCAAACTTCGGTTTGTTGGTAGTGGCTGTTCTAGGCACATGATAGGGGACATCTCTCTACTGTACAACATTTAGGTCTTTGTTTGAGAGTATGTGTCCTTTTGCGGGAAAGGAAGAAAAGAAGGGATCACATGGGTTTAGTGCTTAATGACATGAAAATTTTTCGAATCTGTTCTGAGTTTACGTGTGCTGTTCTCAGACCTTCTGGATGCAAATTCAATCGGTGACTTACGGTTTGTGTTTTCTTCTCTAATACTCCTAAGTTTTTCTTAACCTGATTCACTTTAAAGACTAATTTTTGTTTTAGGATAGTTTAAATTTGCGCATTTACTTTCGTTTCTCTCCTATGCACAAATTTAGAGGGAGAAATAAAAACAAAACAAAAATTAGAAAAAGTTTCAAAAATCCAAAAACATTAAAGAAAATCAGAAAATAAAAAAAATATATTGGTTATGAAATCTGTTTGAGGGAGATGTTTTGGGAAGTGATATTATCAAGTGATAACAGGCAACCTGAGTCTTCGTAACGTACCCAAAGTTGAAGGGTCTATGTTCTGACTTGATGCGTCGGTAGGCACGAAAAATTTTAAAATGGACTTGACTAGGGAGAGTTGAACTTAGGAAATTTATAGACTTGACAAATCTTGACCTCGTTAGATCCGTTTAGCCTGACAATACGACGCTCAGATAGGTTGAGCAGGGAGATATATATGGGAATCTACTCGTCACATTAAATGAACCCGTACTTGGATCCGTGGTTTAACTTTTCCTCGATGTGCGGATTCTGTCCTTAATTCTGGTGGATGGAGCGACTGGTAAATTCCGATAAATTAGGTATGTAGAATATCATTTTCTTTCTTTCCGTCTGTTAGTCATATGTTGTCTCCTTTGCGTGACCTCCAATCCGACCTGGTACACAACATATGCAACTCTATTTCTCTGCAGGTTGTATATAAATGTGTGAAATACTTCTTATCTGTTAGCCATATGCTGTCTCCTTTGCGCGACTTCAAATCCGACCTGGTACACATCATATGCAACCTTCTTCTTCTCAACCCGGTGTAAGGAGTACTCTGGAAGTTCTTGATGGCTGGGGCATATCAGGAAGCGGGAAACATGTTCCAGTACAATTAAAATTGAACACTCAAAGATTGTCTATAGATCTCGCTGCTCAATTTAGGTGGACAACAATATCCCTGGTCGTCGTCAGATGAATGGTCCTTAAGATATAGTATCTATGAAATTAGGATCAAATGTAAATTTTAGGATTTTAAGTTCATCCTGTCTTGTAACAAATAGTATGTCCTAAATTTGTCACAATTTTTCGTGTTTAAGTGGACAACAATACCGACGATCGACCAGACAAAGATGTGAATATGAAAGATACCGACAAGTGGATAAAGGTTGTCTAAAAACTTTGATCCGAAATCACTCTTAAAGTTAGATATCATTTTTGTTTTTGTTAAATTTGTCATAGTTTTTTCTAATTTAAATATTAGGGGAGAATTAAAAATTAAAAATAATGAAAATATAAAAAAGTTATTAAAAAATCAAAGAACAATTAAAAATCCAAAAATAGTGTTATTTCTGTTCTATTTCTTGTTCAGGAAAATCAAAAATCCAAAAATATTTTTTGATTCTATTTTAATTTGTGTGCTAAGTTTTCTTTTAGTTTTGTTTTTGTCTTGAAAAGTGATTTCAGGTATAGATAAGACTCATGGAGTTTGTGTTGAAAATTTCTGAGCCAAAGCCTCGTTTGTGAGCATCGAAGAATTCTCATTTGAAGGAGCAAGAAATGAAGATTATTCTTTCAACATTCAATCTTTCAACCCCAGAAGCAAGGTGAAGCTGAAATTGAAGAATATGTGACAGATTGCATTGAATCCTCCTCAATCCGTCTGCTGCTATCTTAAACCTGCTGAAGTGATCTAGAAGATTTGTTCTCTCTGAAGTTCTCTCTGAAGATTCTCACGCTGAAAGTATCATCTTTCAAGAATCAGTATGTCAAGCCTCCTCACCCGACGTGCGTTCAATGCCAAATTTTGAAGAAAAGCCCAACTGCTCAAGATGAAGTCATTCATTGAAGATTCATCAGGTTCATCTTGAAGTCATGAAGAATTTGAAGATTAATGTTGAAGCCAAGTTCCCAGTGAAGATTATCAAGAAATCCAACTAATTTTTAGGGAGAGCTTGTTGGGTCATTAAGAAAAGAAAGCTATAAACCAAGGGGGAGATTGTTGGGTCAAAATATGGTTTATACTTTACTTTTCTGGGCAAATTTTTTTTGTGTAATATTTTATGAATTTATGGTCTAGTTTACGGCTGAGTTTACAGCCGTAAACACCTTACGGCCGTAAACTCATTTACGGCCCATGTGTGTCCGGCCATATTCAAGTATAAATAGAGGTGTTAGGGTGAGGAGTAGAGAGGGATGAACCCTAGAGAGTTTATGGCCAGAGAGAAACAGGAGCTTTTATGTGTGCGTGAATCTTTTGTATTCGGATCATAATTTATATCAATATATACAAAGATTCATATTATTATTCTTCTTCGACTTCTCTTCTTATTTAATCTGACATCATCCGTTTGATTGGGATTCCGCACCATCAAACGGATCTGACTGATACACAGGCAGATTAGGGACTTTACAGGTCAATAGGCGCCCCATGCTTTCTGTGGGTGCCCTATGCCCATAAAAGGACAACACAGTCGAGATCTTACGCTAAAACAAGGGCATTCAAGAAAAACCAAAAGCACGTTGCGCCATGGATAAACACGTCGCGTAGAGGTCTTTTTCACATAGTGAAAAGACTTAATCTATTAAGTTTAAACCCCAAACTTCTAGATCTAATCGTTGACAATTTCTTAGTGAATAAAGTTTGAAACATTTCTCATTCAGTTACTCCAATGAAGTCGGATGGAAACTTTTGTACTCTAAAAGACCTAAATATCACACATAACTTGCATAGCTTAGAGGACATGCACAAAACACCAACTTTCCAAGTCAAAGAGGTCCATAAGACAATTCTAAGTGCTCAAAAGGAGCTGGAGTCATCACAACTCCAAGCTCACCACCAAAAAGGGACCATAAGTGCATTTTTTGACAATAAGCAAGATCTAGCAAACTAAAAGGAATGATTGAAGATTTATACTCACAAAGGTCAATAAATGAGGCAAATTTGTGGGATCTACACTTGAGCCTTTCTTCTATGTACCAAAATGAACTCTTGATCCTCAAGATTTAACCAAAAAATAGAGAAATCAGCTTCCCAAATGATTCCAATGCTCAAAACAAGTTACAGACTACTAAGGTTTCGTAGGATCACTCTAGGGGACGATGGAGGCTGATAGTGAGCTAACCCTAGGGGTTAATGGTGCTTAAATAGCCTCCATAACCCTAAAAAGCTATTCACCCCATGGGCCTAAGCGCGTTGTGCCCGTAAGAAGCACATCGTGCTACTTGCGATTAATTACTGATTTCAGTTTTCAGATTTCAACGAATTATTTTAATGAAATCCATATTAAAATTACATACCATGAATAAGGATGTTACAGTATGTAAGAGTAGGTTCTATAGTTTCTTTTTGTCAACGAGCTTCTAATCGACTGGTATAGAACTTTTTTTGGAACGTAGGCTAAGTCCAGAGTTTCCGAACTGTAACTTTACCACTAATTGATCTCAACTATGGTTATTTCATCTATTTGAGCTGCCGCCATTAAGTAAATCCATGTCTTCATGTGGAATGGTTCACATTATTCACACAACAATCACTCTTATTTTAGACTTTCAGATATCCTTTTAAAAGATTCCATACAACCAAGTACCACTTCTTTGTCTGGATTAGGAGTTTTTTTTTTATATTCCACATGGTGTACCTTCATTGGGTATGAGTTGGATCTTATGAGATATGATTTCTAAGATGATAAGATAGAATTTTCATGAGAAGCAGGAATATCATCTTAAAGATAATGTCCTCTATAAAGGTACGCTTGGAGAAAATATTGAAGGAAAGTTGAAACCACACGAGTATTGTTAATTTCAATTCAATTCGATTACAAAGAATGACACTACATGACCTGTCTGCACTCTAGAGATATGTGAAAGTTTACTTGTCGAATATGAAGACAAAATATTATCTAAAGGCCTTGAGCATGAAAGATTCCATATTGTGGAAGAGTAATGGTATACGAGCTAAGCTCATTTGAAAATAATGAAAGTTGGTCCTTCGTCAAGCTACCAATAGGGAATAAAGGACTACAAAAGATGTGGGTATTCAAGGTCAAAGACGAAGATGGACATGATCAAGAAGTACAAGGCCAAATTAGTCGTCTTTGGTAATGTGCTTCAAAAGGTCTATATTTTGAGCAACTAGATTGAAAGATTGCATTCTTTCATTGAGACCTTGATGAAGATATACACATGGCACAACAAAATGGTTTTCAGATAGCTAGTAAAGAAAACATGATGGGCAAGTTAAAGAAAAATCTATATGGATTGAAGCAAGCTCAAAGGTAATGGTATTTTAATTTTTATATTATTATGTACATGAATTACTATGTGATTTGTTAGATGGTTCTTTGTTGCTTCCTAATGAAGTTTAGTTCCTCCTATATCATCCTTATATTGTGTGTTGATGACATGTTGTTAGCTGGATCAAGCATACATGAGATTAGCAAAATGAAGAAGTAGTATTACAAATAGTTCAAGATAAAGGACATAGGAGATACCAAAGAGATTCTATACATGAGCATAGTTAGAGGTAGTTGCTGGTATTCTAAAGTGTTCCCAACAAAAGTATATCAAGAAAGTCATGGAGAAATTATGCACGACAAATGTTAAGGCCAAAAGCACACGTTTGGGGAGTCTTTTGATATTCTCAAAGAAGCAATCCCAAAGAAGGATGCAAACAAACAAGACATGAATAAAGTTCCTTATGTCACAACAATTGATAGTTTGATGTATATTATGGTATATACTATGCCGTATGTTACTCTTGTAGTGAGATTTATTAGTTGATTTATGTCAAATCTAGGAAAGAAGCATCGGGAAGGAGTCAAGTGGTTTCAATGCTAGTTGAAAGGGTTGCTTTATGTTTCAATAAAAAGAACACAAATGTAGATTTTGGGAGGTTGGGTAGATTCAAAGAGAATAATAGAATTTATGGGTTCACTATTGTGGGTACATTCATCAGTTGGATGTCCAAATTATAAAAGATTGTTGCTCTATAATTCATAAAAGTATAATATATGGCAATTATAGAAGCTTCCACATAGCTTATATGATAGCTTATATGGTTGAAGAACTCCGAATCAGAGTTTGGAAAGAAACAATATAACTATGTCCTACATTGTGATAACCAAAATGCAGTGAACATGGAGAAGAATCTAGAGTGTCATAGCATTCTGATAACCAAAGTGCAGTTTATCTGTTCTGGATAATTAGTTTTGTAGAAATGCCAAGGCCATTGAAAGGTTTTTATGAAAAATGACTAAATGGTCAACATGTCATTTTTATCTTTTTAATGTGCGACATAATCAAATAAATCTAACATTTTATTGTAGATAGTAATAATGGTTTGATTAATAAAAAACACATCAAATGTTGTCATTCTATTAGAAAATTTTAAATATCACTTTGGTCGCTACGGTTACCAAAATATAATAACATTTATGTAATTTGTCCACTATTTTATTATTCAATCTCAAAATACATGCACCCATTATTCGTTTGAGTTTCTTACCGTTAGGCAACAGTCACTCTTGTAATTAATTCAAATTGAAATAAGACTATGAAGAATATGACCGTTTTGTAACGGTCTAAAAACTACATATTTATAGTAAAAAATTCTTGGTGAATCTGCATACTTTTTCCGTTACGCTCCTCCCCTCCTCTCTTCAATTCCTTATCTTCAAAGTATACTCTTTCACTTTATAATTTGTTCTCTATATCATCATTTTCGTAATTTGTTGATGATTACTTTATTCAAAACAACTTGTTGACAACCATATGATTGTTTCATATAGCCTCCATACCTATAAATCCATTTAAGCTCTTCTTAGCTTATTTGATTTCCTTTTTCAGAAAGAAAAAAAAAACATGTATTTGGCTAACTTATGTGTAAGTCTTCGTAAATTTATCGCAATCGACATAACTTGGATCGACAAATCCTGCGTTGAGGAAGGGAATTCAATTTGCCAGGGCTCAGAAAGTCTCTAAAGAAATTGGTGAGTATAGTTATCTTGTATAGTGATCCCCATGATAACCTCAAGCTGCTCGAAACTTTTTGGTATTGTGGTAGATTGAAATGCCAAAGCCGACCATAATCTGATTCTAGACTTGGATTCCCATTACATGGCTCCTGATTCCTATTCTTTCTGTACAAAGTTAGGGATCTTGTTGCTGTAAATAACAATTTCATAAAAAGCAAGCTTACTTGAAATGTCTAAGCTTAAAATAGCAATCTTTCTTGCTCCTGATTCCGGACCCATACAAAAACTACCCCCTGAGTAGAAAGTTTCACATATGGGTCCTCCAAGAACACCAACAGCTTCACCCATGGACACCCCATGCATGTACAAATTGAATAATTTTTTGAGTGCTGATCGTTATACATATATTTTCTGTTTCAGGTAAAATCATTACCATCAGAATTTGCTAACAAAACAGTAAATTGATGTTTCTCATTGATATCTGTGTGTTTTCCTAAACAAGAGAACACCTTACAGAAGTGAGGCTTTTCCATCAACCTTCTAAAGATAGAAGCAACTGCAGGTTCTAGATGAGTACTCTTCAAGTCTTTTTCAAAAATATTGAAGTGAAGTATGCAGTTGTCAACAAGTAATATGCTTTCTTCTGTTCCACGTTCAATGTACTGCAAAAGGAGAACATTATTTCAGCTTGAGATGGATGCTTTCCGATACATTATCAATGTGTCATTGTCCTGCTCTCTATTCTTGCATATGCTTTGATTTATATAATTTCATAGAACAATTTAAAGCTCCAAGACTTCCATATTTAGAATTGTTAAAATGACAACTAAATACTTCCCTTATAATATTTTATAATCTTCAAAAATACTCGGACATAAAAGATCAACATAGTTTACCATAAATTTTGAATCTCAAAAGATACAAAACCTAAATAAAAGCAGTCGAGAAATTGATACCTTAGAACCGCCGGATTTGATGTTAATGTTCAGAATTCAGCGAGAGACAGATGGAAGAGGAAGGATGCGCAAATGACGATGTAATGATGTTTGATAATATGTTTTACAAGTGTAGAAATTATTTGGCTCTGTTGATGCTTATTTGCTAATTAAATCTTCATTTAATAAATCCATTTTTTATTCGGTTTTTTATGACTTGAATTGGTAAGGCTATCATTAGAGATATTTGAAGAAAAAGAGGAAGCACACTAGGTGTTTGACAAAATGCCTATTTGGAATCTGGGTATTAAATGCCTATTTGAAATCGGGGTATTTGTAACTAGAACTTTCCCCACCAACGGATACCAGGACAATTTCATTGAGATCATCTTCTCTCTGAAGCACCTCAAGAGCCTTTGTCATGATGTTCTGAACAACCAATAAACTTACCATACCAAAACAAAAGAAAACAAAATACCCTCTAAAACAAGTACTACTACCGGTGCCCAACTTAGTCCCACTCACATTGCGTATGTATGTAACAATAGCTTTGATACTCTTTTTTAGCAAATAGAGAAAAACGTGTAACTTAAAGCAATGCATGCCAAAACTTTTTATGACTTTGAGATTATGAAGAATATGAATTATTGGAAGATGATGAATTTTTTTAAAGCATCAAGATGAAAACAACCATCATTTACGAAGTTAAAATAAAAAAAGTTACTTAAAGAACATATATATAATAAAATAATTTAAATTATATTTATGAGACAATATTAGACTTTGTATGGTTTTCTTTTAGTATATTATGGAGTGTTTGATGTGGTTTCTAATTGGTTCCAAATGGGGACCGGGTAAAAAAAACCAATTATACATGTTTAATATTGCTTCTTAACTATTGGACTTGGTCCAAAGGGTTGAATCGGTCCATGATTCGGGTTTCTCTTCAAAACTGAAGGACCTACTCTTTCTTCCTTCTTCACTCACCATCAGCCAAGATAACAATTATGGATCAAACAAGCCCTTGAAGGTTTTTTCTTCTTATTGTTGGTCGAATGATTATTGTTACTTATATGTTTATGTTTGGTTAAGTTATATAATTTTGATTATGCGCAAAGGGGAAACCAATTCTGATTGAGCTTAGAAACGAGGATGTTGCTCTTTGCTTGAAGATGAATGAACTGTAGATATGTTCTCTAACCTTCAAAATCAATATGATTTCTGAAGTTTTGTAACCTTAAAAATCGCCAAGAAATCGACCATGATACGCTTCCATAGAATATGACTGTTGCATCCAACAGCCCATTGCCGACTCGACATCCTTCAATTTCATTCGGATTTACTCCAATTGTTCTCAATTTTGTAGTCACACAAAAGGTGTCACCTTCTTGTTCTTCTTTTAAACCAGCTCACCGGATACAAAAGCTACAAACTCGTATGATTTGTTGGTCATTTGATTTTAAAAATACAAATCATTTGATTTTAAAAATATGGTATTTCACTTGTTCATCCGGTATTCTTGCTCTTGTTGTTTTCTTTACTGATGCGACTTATAATTGTTTGGTTTCCATTGGTTAGTTAATACTTTATATTTGGTATTAGGTGTTTAGTAAAATGCCACCATAAGTTTTTTTAAGCCGAGAAATGATGTAAGTTTTAGATTGATTAACACATACAATTTGCTATTTGTTAGGATAATGGAAGTTGATTAGTTATATAATACATTGGTTAAGTGTGATGTTGAGAACCTTGACAGTTTTATCCTTACATTGAAGTGATTCTTGTTGGTATTGTAACACCGGTTCTAGTATGCACTTAATGCATTTATTTATTCATTTTGGGAGGGCTACTCGACGAGTTGATGGCCCTAACTCGACGAGTAGAAGGAAGTGTATTCGCGGGTTTTAAGTGAGCTACTCGACGAGTCATAGCCCTGACTCGACGAGTAGGACAGACCGGATGAAACCCTAATCTTTAGAGTTTGCACCCTATTTAAGCATCATATTTGGCCTCCATCCCAACCTCCATCACTTCCAAACCCAAATCTGTGACAACCCGAAACTTTTTTCGTTAACGTTAGCCCGATTCCGTCAAATAAATTTATATAACTAAATTCTATATAAGAGTCGGAACCAAAAATCAAGCAAAAACCCAAGTTTTTCTTAAAAAATCAGCAAAATTCGGTCTGAGTGGTGTTCACCGCTGTGAACCTGATCACAGCCGTAAACCGATCACGGCTGGTAGACCCCCACCACCGACCGTAATCCTAACCTATATATACGAGTTCCCACCCTCATTTACACTTTTCTGGTCGAAAACACACTCTATCTCTCTAAAATCGTCACCCAAAAAACCTCAAGTTTTCTCTTCATCTATCACTCCATCCACCTTAGAACTTGTCAAACATCCGACTTTTCATCAAATTAAGTGTTTTTGTTCTTGAGTTCACAAACAAAAACCCTTCAAATCTTCAAATCTTTAAGGGTTGAAATCAGTTCACGACCATAAACCCTTCAAACCTTAAAAAACCGTAAACCCTTCAAAGGCAGCAAACCGTTCACGACCGTAATCCCTTTCACGTCAGCAATCAGCCTACATCATAAATCTCTGCAAACCCACTTTTCCACTTCGATCGAGTCTCGGTAACATTCCTTAACCCAAAACCAGTGTTTTTCTAACACTTTAATTAATGGATTCGTTAATTTAAATACAAATATGTGTTTAATTATCGTTAGGATTCCGTTAACTTCGCGTACCACAACTCAAGGGTCCTCATTCCAGTCTTGTTGTCCGATATTCACGCAATCAACATTGAGTTCACACCATACGCTTTTATTATTCTAACGTTTTTAGGGGTGAATACAAGCCAATCACAAATAGTTTTTGTGAACTTTATATTTAGAATTTCAAACATGATTAAAACTTATGCAATTGACACAACCAAAAGATCACTACATTTTATGAAATGTTTAAATATCTTATCGCTTTTTATAATATGCTATGTAACATCCCGAAATATCAAGAGTAAAGTGGAAGGGCTAAAAGAGTAAATTGGGAAAGAGTGACTCGGCGAGTCCATGGATGGACTCGGCGAGTAGAGTCGCGATTTGGTCGCATGTTAAGTAGCCGACTCGGCGAGTCAATGAGGTGGACTCGGCGAGTAGGCGCTGAGTGGAGAAAACCCTAATTCTCGGGGTTGAGCCCTATATAAAGAACATTATGTTTTCCTCCCAGCCTCTTTATCCCCCCTTGAGTTCCAGAAACCCTAAAATCATGGAGAAGCACCATTGTTGAGCAAATTGGAGCTTGGAGAGGTGGTTGTTGAAGAGATTCTAAAGAAGAAGAGGCTTGGATCAAAGGGCTTTGCAAGGATTCGGGATAATCTTTTCTTGGAGCTTCCTTTTGAGGTATCTTTCCATTGTTTGAGCTGCTATTGTCTAGATTCTTCATTTTGGGGGTGTTGAGATCTTATCATTTGGTGTTTTGGTGTTTAGAGATTAGATCTGAGGTTGCTACCTCAAATCTGGAATGGAAAGGAATTGGAATGCATGAAAGTCCCTGTGTTGAGTGTTGGATGAAGCTATCATGTCCCAAACCTTAGCCCTAATGTGCAAAATGCATAGATCTCTTTGGATTCACGTAAAGTTTGCCACTTTACGTGATGGATGAGTTGTAGGAGGCTAGATCTATGTTTTGGAGAATTTGCATGGCCTGGAATGCTTCTGAATGGATTCAGACCGGTAGTACTCGGCGAGTCACATGGGTGTACTCGACGAGTTGCTTGAAGATGAGCTGGAACTCGACGAGTTAGAAGAACAACTCGGCGAGTTGGATGAAGATGGCCTGGAACTCGGCGAGTTGTATGAACAACTCGGCGAGTAGGTTGAAGATAGCCTTAGACACGGTGAGTCTGTTCATGGACTCGACGAGTCTTGTCGAAGAGTTCCAATATTTTCTGGTTGAGTCGAGAATCGGCGAGTCAAGGGATGACTCGGTGAGTTGTGGGCAAGTGGACTCAGAGTTGTTGGACTCGACGAGTCACGGGGTGACTCGGCGAGTTAGATCACGGATTGAGGGAAGTTCTGAGTATGGGGACTCGGCGAGTCATTGGGTTGACTCGGCGAGTAGAGTCAGTCAGGGGTTGACTTTGACCTTGTCTTTGACCAAGGGTTGACCAGTGGTTTCCAGGGGCATTTTGGTAATTGTTGATTATTGTTTTGAGTTCAGTGCATTGGTGGTTGTCCAGTGGTGGAGATCGTGTCAGTGATCGGAGAAGCTTGGGTTATCTGTTCAGTCGGCAGTATCGAGGTGAGTTATCGTCACTATATCATCAGGGTCTACGACACCAAGGCCGGCCCTTATCGGATTGAGATCCGTGTAGTTGTTATGTTGTTGCTGTGATATGTTTGCATCCTGAGAGCTAGGGTGGTATATGTTAGATACCTGATTGAGATCGGTATCCTAAGAAATAGGGAGATGCTATGCTAGTGACCTGTTAGGTCGGTATCCTGGTTAGGATGATGATATGGTATGTGATCTGTTTAATCAGCTTGTCGACTGTGAATTGCTATATGATTGTATGTATATGTGCACATGGTTGTTTGGACTGGAGTTGGGTTGAGGCGGGTCCTGCTGTGTGCTGTATGCCAAGATACCCAGGGTGGACTGGTTGTCCCGAAGGCCTAGCGAGCGGTCCGGATAGGCTGTAGGCCCCGAAAGGGCGGACCAGACGTGCCGAAGGCTCGGAGAGTGGACCAGATAGACTGAAGGCCCGGTGCGGGCGGACCAGTCATACTGTAGACTCAGAGAGTGGAATAGGTGGATTGAAGGCCCTAGAGCGGGCGGACCAATCACACTGCAGACTCGATGTATGTGGATAGACTAAGAGGGTGGACCAGGTGGACTGTAGGCCGGTGCGGCGGACCAGTCACACAGTAGACCCGAAGTGCATGGTTGTTCTGTGATCGGATATGTTTTGGCATGTTATGCGTGTATGGTATTTGTGGTTGGTATTTTGGGGGTATCTCACTAAGCTTTCGGGCTTACAGTTGTGGTTTAAATGTTTTTTAGGTTCTTCAGGTGATCGTGGCAAGCCAAAGGCGTGATCGTACCGCTCCTCATGATTTTGTAGTATTGTGATTCTGGGAACACGTTAAATGTTTTGTATTGAAAACCTTTTTGTAAAGATTTAATGGAATCGAGATTTTTTTGAAAAATTAAAATTTGTTGTATTTTTCGGTGGTTACAAGTTGGTATCAGAGCCTTGGTTTGAGTGAGTTGGAGGAACATTTGTGTGACTCCAGTCTCAAATCAAGGAGAGTTTTCAAAAGAGTATTTAAAATGGTTTTCAAAATGAGTAAGGGAGGACGCGGAGGTACGATTAGCCGGAGCCAGTAAGTAACCCCAAAATACCATGTATGTTATTTGTTTTTGAGCTTTGATAGAACAGCATGCTAGTGATAGGCTAGGGATCTTCAGGATTTCATGATATGTTGCCTGATTTGTGATGCCTGTAGCCTAGGGTTCTTTATGGGATATTTTCAGTGTTCCTCTAGTGTTGAGGGTTGAGCGTTGTTATGCATGTTTCTCTAGGGCGTTGTGGTAGTACTTCAACAAATATGGGTAGGTGTGGAAGGTAGTATGGGCCCGTACTACTGAAAGCATAGGAACCATACGCGTATCAGGGAAACCATGATCTCTAGGGTGGGTTGCGAGAGAGTTTGATCCCAGGGTGTGGGAAGAGTCTGAGATTTTGTGTGGTGTTTCTTTTCAGTATGGAGATTCCGAGGCATGTTGAGAGTGGATCCGGATCAGGATCAGGAGCAGGAGAGAGGGTTCCGGGCGGATCGGTGCCGCCCGAGGTTATCGGTCAGATGAGCTCGAGCGAGTTGGATGTGAGGATTCGTGAGATCCTACGTGAGGAGATTGTTGAGTTGTTCCGGGCTGAGTTGCCAGAGCTGTTTGGGTCGATTAAGACGGCCATGGTTGACTATTTTGATGAGCGCTATGCAGCTCTCACAGAGACGGCTGCCGCGGCAGCTACAACGGCTGTAGCAGCGGCAAGGGGAGGAGCTGGTCGGGGTTTTTAGTATCGGGACTTTGCTAATACGAAGCCTCCCACGTTCGATGGAGTTCAGGACCCGATCGTCGCTATGAGATGGTTATCAGACGTGGAGGGGTGTTTATTCATGTGTTTATGCCCTGCTGATCAGAGGGTGAGATGTGCTCTGAACCTGTTGAGGCTCGGGGCGAAGGATTGGTGGAGATTGACCATGGGGTCATATTTTGATGCGCAGAGGGCTACGGTATCATGGGATCAGTTCCGAGTGATGTTCATCACTCGTTATGTTCCGCAGGTTGAGAGGGAGAGATTGGCTCAGGAGTTCCTTAAGCTGAAGCAGGATTCTGAGTCGGTGACTGAGATCACTAGAATGTTCACTGAGAGGGCGATGTTTTGCCCAGAGTTCGCTTCAGAGCAGGCTCAGATGTCTCGATATCTGAGCATTCTCAAGAGAGAAATCAGGCAGTTTGTGTCTGCGCAGAGGTGCATGACATTGTTGGAGTTGCAGGAGGCCGCTAGGCGGCGTGAGTTAGAGATTGAGTTGCAGTTGCGTGAGCTGAGGCAGGCTCCGGTGCAGTCGCAGCCGGTGCCGAAACGGTCCAAGACCGTTGATGTTAGAGTGGGGGATTTGAGCAGCCACACTTGTGGGAAGTGTGGGAAGGGTCACACCGGGGTTTGTAGGTCCGGTGGTGCATGCCGCAAGTGCGGAAAGGAGGGGCACTATGCGAGGGATTGTCGGCAGTCAGCGCCGGTTTGAGATTTGAGGATTTGTTATCATTGCCATCATATTGGACATTTGAGGGTCAACTGTCCTCAGCTTGCTGCAGGACCGGTGCAGGCTCCTGCACCGGCCACTTTGAGGATCACAGGTGGAGGTCAGGGTGGAGCAGAGCCCCCAAGGGCTCAGGGTCGTGCTTTTCAGCTTGTAGCAGAGGAGGTCAGGGCAGTGCCGGATGCAGCTGCGGGTATGATTCTTTCTTGATGTCTTATTATCTTGTGATTATTGTGGTGTATTGTTTATGAGCTGATATTTGTTTGGTTTTTGATGTGGTATTCGTTATTTTGCGGGTTTGTGGTTTTGGTTATGGGTTATTGTTTTGGGAATTCTGTTGGTTATCATTCATGAGGGTTATTAGCGGAAACCCGACATTGGGTTGTAGGCCGGGTAGCTTCTGCTTTCTGAGGAGTGGTTAGATGCAGATTGAGTTTCTTTCGAGCAGGTCGATCGGTGTTAATGTGAGATCTCGTTGAGGTTGTTTATGCTTGTGAGAAGCAGTCCGCGTGTAAGTGTTTTCTTTGTACAAGAGTTGTTCTGGTAGGTCGGTGATGGTGACCGGTGGTTGATAGTTGGTGCCCAAGTGGGGGAGAATTGGAGAATTCTCCGGGAGATCAATAAGTATTTGGGAGTGCTTAGCTGTTGGGATTCAGCAAGTGTTCTGTCAGCCCAGAGTATAGGCTGATAGGAGTAAGTTTCGGGCATGCGGGGCGGGATATAGACCTAGGGCATTTGACTGTGGAGGGCTTGGGAGCAGGCCGGGATCGAGTATGTATGATGGAGTTAGAGTTCGGAACCCCTAGAGAGCTAGAACGGTATGCATGGGAGGATTTCCAGGGGGGATAGCCCGGAATGTTGAATGCTAGTTGAGCGGTCCGGATAGACTGAAGGTCGGTAGGCGTACCAGTCAGGCCGAAGGCTCGGAGAACGGTCCAGCCAAACTGAAGGCACTGAGAGCGGTCCAGATTGGCTGAAGGTTCTGAGAGTGGTCCAGATGGGCTGAAGGCCTGGTGAGGCGGTCCAGTCATGCTGAAGACTCTGCAGGTAATGTTGGATCAGTTGAGGATATGGATTGGGTATGTTGCAGTGTGATTGCATTTAGAAGGTCTGGCCCCGGGTAGTGATCTTGATTAGTGGAGATAGTACAGGGGCTTGAGAGTCCCTGCGATGAGAGTCAGAGTATGTGTGTTGGATGGATAGCGAATACGCTAAAAAGGGTGGTGTAGCGTTGGGCGAGCACCGTGGCACTTGTTGGAGTGGCAATATGGACAAGTGGATTCCTTGGAAAAGGAAGTGAGAGAGGTGCGTAACCCCAAGAGGGAATGCAAGTTCACAGAAGTGAAAGCGGCAGAGCAGGGTTATGATTAGAGTAATTCGAGTATGGTTTTTGAGCAACGTGTTTGCGGCAGTGGATTAGAAGCTCATCCGGTTTGGGATGTCTGTTGAGGTTGCAGAGGAATTCCGCAGAAGTAGAGCCAGAGATTCGGAAGGGATGCAGGGAGATAGTCTTGGGCTCTTAGTGTGAGCCTGATCAGGGTTTTGGATATGTATTAGAGGTTCATCCTGGGGGATGTTGGAGGATATCATCAGTGTATCAGGTTTTCCCAACCTGTGGGTGCTGGAGAAAGTTCAGCATGCGTATGTGATTGCAAGAGGAGAACTCATGGGAGTTGCTCTAAGATTGAGAATGGGTCTTTCCGTCATCACAGAATGGATAGAGTGGGATTCGGATCGGGAATCCGATGGTTCATGGATTTCTAGCTCTTATGGGTCGAGTGATTGTTGGGATTTGGGGCAGTGATGCTTCATGGGTAATTCTCGGTTGTTGAGTGTGATTATCAGAGGGTACAACCGGTGCCCGGCTCAAGACGGTGGTCAGGACACCGTAAGGAAAGAGAGAGTGTGTTGAGTTTCGATGGGTATGCCTTGAGGGATTTGGCCCGGTTAAGGCCAGGTGGCGCGTTGTGGGAGTATCTTTGGGATTCAATTGTTGTAGGCTTCGAGGACGAAGCCTAATTTAAGTGGGGGAGAATAGTAACATCCCGAAATATCAAGAGTAGAGTGGAAGGGCTAAAAGAGTAAATTGGGAAAGAGTGACTCAGCGAGTCCATGGATGAACTCGGCAAGTAGAGTCGCGACTTGGTCGCGTGTTAAGTAGCCGACTCGGCGAGTCAATGAGATGGACTCAGCGAGTAGGCGCTGAGTGGAGAAAACCCTAATTCTCGGGGTTGAGCCCTATATAAAGAACATTATGTTTTCCTCCCAGCCTCTTTATCCACCCTTGAGTTCCAGAAACCCTAAAATCATGGAGAAGCACCATTGTTGAGCAAATTGGAGCTTGGAGAGGTGGTTGTTGAAGAGATTCTAAAGAAGAAGAGGCTTGGATCAAAGGGCTTTGCAAGGATTCGGGATAATCTTCTCTTGGAGCTTCCTTTTGAGGTATCTTTCCATTGTTTGAGCTGCTATTGTCTAGATTCTTCATTTTGGGGGTGTTGAGATCTTATCTTTTGGTGTTTTGGTGTTTAGAGATTAGATCTGAGGTTGCTACCTCAGATCTGGAATGGAAAGGAATTAGAATGCATGAAAGTCCCTGTGTTGAGTGTTGGATGAAGCTATCATGTCCCAAACCTTAGCCCTAATGTGCAAAATGCATAGATCTCTTTGGATTCATGTAAAGTTTGCCGCTTTACGTGATGGATGAGTTGTAGGAGGCTAGATCTATGTTTTGGAGCATTTGCATGGCCCGGAATGCTTCTGAATGGATTCAGACCGGTAGTACTCGGCGAGTCACATGGGTGTACTCGACGAGTTGCTTGAAGATGAGCTGGAACTCAACGAGTTGGAAGAACAACTCGGCGAGTTGGATGAAGATGGCCTGGAACTCGGCGAGTTGTATGAACAACTCGGCGAGTAGGTTGAAGATAGCCTTAGACTTGGTGAGTCTGTTCTTGGACTCGGCGAGTCTTGTCGAAGAGTTCCAATATTTTCTGGTTGAGTTGAGAATCGGCGAGTCAAGGGATGACTCGGTGAGTTGTGGGCGAGTGGACTCAGAGTTGTTGCACTCGGCAAGTCTCGGGGTGACTCGGCGAGTTAGATCGCGGATTGAGGGAAGTTCTGAGTATGGGGACTCGGCGAGTCATCAGGTTGACTCGGCCAGTAGAGTCAGTCAGGGGTTGACTTTGACCTTGTCTTTGACCAAGGGTTGACCAGTGGTTTCCAGGGGCATTTTGGTAATTGTTGATTATTGTTTTGAGTTCAGTGCATTGGTGGTTATCAAGTGGTGGAGATCGTGTTAGTGATCGGAGCAGCTTGGGTTATCTGTTCAGTCGGCAGTATCGAGGTGAGTTATCCTCACTATATCATCAGGGTCTACGGCACCAAGGTCGGCCCTTATCGGATTGAGATCCGGGTAGTTGTTATGTTGTTGCTGTGATATGTTTGCGTCCTTAGAGCTAGGGTGGTATATGTTAGAGACCTGATTGAGATCGGTATCCTGAGAAATAGGGAGATGCTATGCTAGTGACCTATTAGGTCGGTATCTTGGTTAGGATGATGATATGCTATGTGATCTGTTTAATCTGCTTGTTGACTGTGAATTGCTATATGATTGTATGTATAAGTGCACATGGTTGTTTGGACTAGAGTTGGGTTGAGGCGGGTCCTGCTGTGTGTTGTAGGCCAAGATACCCAGGGTGGATCGGTTGTCCCGAAGGCCCAGCGAGCGGTCCGGATAGGTTGTAGGCCCCGAAAGGGCGGACCAGACGTGCCGAAGGCTCGGAGAGTGGACCATATAGACTGAAGGCCCGGTGCGAGCGGACCAGTCATACTGTAGACTCAGAGAGTGGACCAGGTGGGTTGAAGGCACGGGAGCGGGCGGACCAATCACACTGCAGACTCGATGTATGTGGATAGACTCAGAGGATGGACCAGGTGGACTGTAGGCCGGTGCGGCGGACCAGTCACACAGTAGACCCGAAGTGCATGGCTGTTCTGTGACCGGATATGTTATTGCATGTTATGCGTGTATGGTATTTGTGGTTGGTATTTTGGGGGTATCTCACTAAGCTTTCGGGGCTTACAGTTGTGGTTTAAATGTTTTTCAGGTTCTTCAGGTAATCGTGGCAAGGCGAAGGCGTGATGGTACCGCTCCTCATGATTTTGTAGTATTGTGATTCTGGGAACACGTTAAATGTTTTGTATTGAAAACCTTTTTGTAAAGATTTAATGGAATCGAGATGTTTTTGAAAAATTAAAATTTTTTGTATTGTTCGGTCGTTACGTGCTAAGCATAAGGGAAGTTTTCAATTCACAAATATAATTGCATAGTTTTCAAAACAATACACGAACCGAGTACTTAACATACATGCAAACTACAATAGGTATAGTTTGATGTAGTCTACAGTCGAAACTACAAAAACTACAAACTCATCTGATTTGTTGGTCATTTGATTTTAAAAGTACAAATCATTTGATTTTAAAGATATGGTAGTTCAGTTTTTCATACAGTGTTCTTGTTCTTGTTGTTTTCTTTACTCATCTGACTTATAGTTGTTTGATTTCAATAGGTAAGTTCATACTTTTTATTTGATGTTAGGTCTTTAATAAAATGCCACAATAAGCTTTTTTTCAGTCAAATAATGATGTAAATATTAGGTTGATTAATGCATACAATTTGCTATTTGTTAGGATAATCGAGCTTGATTAGTTATATAATACATTAGTTAAGTGTGATGTTGAGAACCTTGACAATTTAGCTCTTACATTGAATTGATTCTTGTTGCTATTTGAAGTGATAATATATTTCTTACATTGGAATTTTTTGAACATATTCATGATGTAATGTCATAAAATAAATTGTTCTTAAAAGAACTATTATAAAAATGTTTTTTGAGGGGTAATATATTAAATTTTCATTGTCAATCAGATATAAAATCAAACAACAAGTTTCAGTCAACAGTTAACTCGGTCAGAACTTTTAACCCAGTCAGAACTTATAACCCAGTCAAACCCTATCAAACAACCTCTTAGACATTATAATTGTCACTTACAAAGCATATATGTAATAAAATAATTAAAAATATATTTATGATTCAATATTGATGCATTAACCTATCAATGAAATCAGTAATAAAAAACAGTTTTGAAATTTGCCTACATTTGGTAGTTTTATATACGTTCAATTATCAATTAAGTTGAAATCATCAAAAATGAAAGAAACATAAGGATGGTCTCGCAGTCGTGTTGTAGGAATCATAGTCACAAGGAACATGGAACATGTTGAAACGTGGAAAAAAGCGGGAACGAGGATCTGTAATTTTTTGTTTTCAGTACAACGGGGGTAGCTTCATTCGGAACGTGAACCTCATACGCAGAACGTTGTACCAAGTTACTCTGGTACGAAGTACCATATATAAATGGAAAAATATACATTGTGACTTAGTAATGCATAAAAGTAAAAAATCACATTAAGTAAAACATAATTATTTCAAATTTCATAACTTCAAAAAGAAACATGGTTTGTTAATAGAAAAGTAAAAAACACGAACATAACATGATATTCATTAACCCTTTGCCTTCCCATTCCCACCAACCCTAGCAACATCTTCGTCTAAATTCTACCATTGCATGTCCTCGAATCTTGCACTTGGCCTTTCAACATATGCATTTTTCATATTCATATCCCATTTTTTGTGTGGGCCGATTTTATAACTTTTAGAAAAATGTGATTGTAGGTGAATATTAGAATGGATAAACACATGTTTGTCGGCCCTTTTACTATTTTAGCGGTTTCCCTAAACATTGTGTATGTGTAGTGTCCTAATTTTCACAATAAATTTTTAGATAAAACCATTTTCATAGTTCAACCATCCATAAAACTGTTCTTTCAAAACATAAACCCAAAAAGAAAATCAGATTATCATAACATTGCGGAATCTTAAACATAAAAATTATTGATTGATGTGTAAAATCATGTGTTCGCCTTCCAATGATCCTCGGAATTACCTGAAGCATTTAATCCACAACTTTAAGCCAAAGCTTAGTGAGTTCCCCAAAATATCACATATATCACATATAAGTATATATAACAACATGTCCACAACAATCTCGTGTCCAAATCAACCCACAACAACAGGTCTGTATCAACCCTGGGTCCGTATCGACCCACAACAAAGCATGCAATATATAATCAACGAGCAAGACCCTACTAGTCTAGGAAACAACCATGAAATAACAATTATGCAATAAGTAATACCGTAAGTAAACTCACCTCGCAGATAAACAGGATAACCAAAACCACATGTAAATACTAGTAGATTGGTTTCACACACCACCCATAAATCAAACCAAAGGTCAACCTCAACTATGACCTAAAACCCTAAAGCTTCATTGGGTCCTTAGAAGAGGTAACCAATGGATTTCTGTGGGTAGCTGATGAAAATACATCGCTCACTTCGAGGTTCGAGCTTGTCGTGAGTCCCGCGCCTTACGAAAGCCTCGCAACCCCAAACCTTGATGTGGTCTAAAGTCGAAACATTCCCAGTCCACATCTCGTGAGGTGTTTTAGCAACCTTTTTGGTAGGGACTAGATTAAGGATATGGGCGGCAGTCTCTAAGGCATACCACCAAAATGAGATTGGTAACGAAGCATGAATCATCACGAAACGAACCATGTCCAACAAGGTTCGGTTGTGCCTCTCAGCCACCCCATTAAGCAGTGGTGTTCTAGGAGGTGTCAAATTGTGAAACAATTCCACATTCCTTAAGATAGTCATGGAACTCTGTACTAAGATACTCTCCACCTTGATCGAATCAAAGCATCTTAATGTTCCTACCCAGCTGATTCTCCACTTCCTGTTCAAACTCTTTGAACTTTTCAAAGGTTTCTGACTTATGCTTGATTAAGTGGACATAACTATACCTACTATAACCATCAGTAAAAGTCACACAGAAGCGACTAGACTCCTTTGTGGCGGTTCTGAAGGGTCCACACACATCTGTATCTATGAGGTCCAACAAACTTTCACCCTAACACAAGTACCAGTGAAGGGTGAGTTAGTCATTTTTCCAAGTAAACAAGATTCACAACTCTCATCTGACCTTAAGTCAAATGACTACAAGACTCCAGCCTTTTGGAGTTGGCCTATGCGCTTCTTGTTGACTTATCTAAAATGACAATGCCACAAGGATGCCTTATACAAACTAGTCGAATAATTGATATGCAACACATTATTTCCTACGTTGTCTATAACCAACATAGTTTCATATACACCATCACAAGGTAATGCTTTAAAATAAAGAACATTATTATAAAAGGCATTAATATCACCACATTCATTATCAAATGTAAAAGTAAATCCTTGTTTGTACAAACAGTGAAAAGAAATAATATTTCTCGCCATTTCAGACGAGTAACAACATTTATTCAAATCTAACATTAACCCACCACTCAGCAATGAAGAATAAACTCCAATCTTGGTGACAGGTGAAGCTTTCCTATTCCCCATGATCAAGTTTACCTTCCTGTGCTCCACATCCTGACTTCATCTTAGATCTTGCAAATCAGAACACATATGATTACAACAACCTATATCAAGGACCAAAGAATTAGTATGTGGTTAGTTATTAGACAATATAGAGTAAATACCTGCATGGGTGGGTTTAACCTTCCCATCCTTAAAATCTTCCATGTACTTGGGGCAGTTTCGTATCCAATGCCCCTTATCATGAGAATAGAAGGATTCAGCTTCTTTTTGGTTGGAAGAGGGAGCGACAGAAGCACCTTTGGTTCCACTCGAAGAGGAGCCATCAAGAGACTTTCCCTTGGTACCCTTCGAAGGGGTCTTCCTATTTTTCCCTTTGCCTTTCCTGATTTCCAGAATAGGGGTGGTGTTAGTAGTAGGAGTGGTAACAACCGATTTACCTTTGAGACCACTAAGAGCATTCGTCAAAAGTCCTTGAATATTGCTGAAGTGAAATCGGTGGTGACAAATCACATTAATGAGTTTAATTAAATAATATCTATATTGATATTTATTGAGATTAATTTGAAAATGAAGTCCATGCATGTTTTTTATTATCATCATTCTTGTAAGCTAGTCTGGAATAGTCACAACAATTAGCAATTCGTTAGGAACTACTAATCTTACTTCTTTGAGGAATTCGTATTTGATCCTTGGTGTGGATATTCGCAGAAGTAATGCAAAGTAAATTTAAAAAAATTGAGTATAGAAGACAAGGGTAGAAAATCTAACATAGGTGGTAAGGTTGAGGAGGTTATAAATTATGGAGGAGAGGCCAATCCAAGAATTATAAAATAGATTGCAAAGACAATGGTCACTCTAGATATCAGTGCTCAAAATCATGAGTGAAAAAGGCGAAAATGGAATGAATGTAGCGAGGTCTTTGATAATGCCCTATTTTGTTGGGTTGAAAGTTCGATTGAATTATGGATCATTGATTCAAATGCATCATTTCATGCAAAACGTTATAGAAAAGGAAAGCAGAATTTGAAGTGTTACAACAGATAAAGTGAGGCAAGAAAATAACAAGACTCTCGATATAATGGGTTTTGGGGATGTTGTCCTCAGGACTACATTAGGTACATAATGGATATTTAAGAATATTATATACAAGTGTATATTCTAGAATTACACTAGATGTTGATATCTATATTGTAGTTGGATGAAGAAGATCACCGTGTTGAGAATTTGACAATCTCATGTGAAAAGTAACAAAAAGGAACCTAGTAGTTGCTCTAGGATAGAAGCAGGGTACATTGTATATAGTTGTAGTTTCTAAATTTACGCAAATGTGGTTAATGAAGATATACAAATGTCTATTATATGGCACCAAAGACTTGGACATATAAGTGAGAAAAGGACAAACATATTAGATTCAAAAGGTAGAATTCACTGATTCAAATAGTGTGACAGTTGACTTTTGTGAGTCGTATGTTTTTCGCAAGCAAAAGAAGGTTAGCCTTGTCAAGATTGGGAAGTTACAACCACTTCATTCTTATGTATATGTTCCTATATCAATCTGTTTATTAGGAGGATCTCGGTATTGTGTTACCTTCATAGAAAATTCCATGAGAAAGTGTTAGGTTTATTTTCTTAAACATAAATCTAAAGTTTTGAACCTTTAAAAAGTGGAATGTTGTTGTGTAAAATGAAACAAATATGAAAATCAAGATTTTGAAGTCACATCATGGGGGAGATTACAATAACAATGACATTTTTATTGGGTAAATTACATGAATTGTCTCTTTGGTTTGGGGTAGCATGCACTTTTTGTCCCATAATTTTATTTATGACTTGGTTAGTCCCTTAAAATTTATTTGGTTGCGTAATTGGCCCCTACTAAACATAAAAAGACATTTTTACCCTTATGGATTTCATATTCAAATTATATATTACTTATTTGCTATTATGGTTTTATACGAATGTATGGGCCCATAGTTATCCTACCCCTTATACTAATCCGTTCACCCTCTCCACCTTCTAAGCTCTCATGTCATCTTCTTTGGTTGTCGGAAGCTTAACTAGTTTATTTTTATTAACACGGTTTACAAGACCAGTAGTAAGAGTCTTGATTACATAGATATTTTCCAGTCATCTTCCCACTGAATTCTAGACCTAAAAACATGTAAAACCATTAAAATCACAGACAATACAACATTAAATCTTTGAATTCGTGTTCCATTGTGAATTCTTTTGTTTTTTTCCGAATCGCCAGAAAAATCTACCATAAATAGAAGAATAACAAAGACCCGTATGGAACCTATGTACAAGTAAAATAACTTACTGTGAATTCATTTTTTCTCTACCATGGCTACATGAATTTAAAAATTGATTATGGTGAAAACGAAGACCCACTTGTAAAAAATTAACACTCCCACCTCCTTATGTGTTTTGAATTTTCAAGAATCATATAAACATCTATAAAACTTGAAACCTTGGTAATAACCTAACCTTTGAAAATGGATTAGCACAATCATTACCACATCAAAAACAAATTTAATAAGTTCATAACAGTTTAGGGTAATGATTGTAGTCCGATTCCGATATTAAAACTCGAAATTCTGCACTTTGGGCTGCCTACTCGTCAAGTGCAAGAACCTACTCGACGAGTAGGATGCAATTTCACTTGGACTCGTCGAGTCCCCCCATGGACTCGCTAAGTTCACTGAACAATGAGCAGATTTTCGACTTTTTTCAACAATTTGCATTAAGTATAATGAAAACAAGCCTAGAGACCGATACCATTGATGGGTTTTGATCATTCTAACACTCTTATGGTGTGCATGCAACCCTAGAAACCTTGGATATATATGTTTTGTCTATTATACATGCAAATATTCATTTTTTCAAGGTTCTCATCCTAACTAGCATATCTTGGGGTACTTGTAATATAAAACTAGAAGAATGACATACCTTTTCTTGTGGTTGATTGCTTGGAGCTTCAAGAGCCTAGCACAAACAATGTGAATGCCTCAAGTGGAATCACAAATCACGTAAACGACTTGGAAAACTTTGAGAGAATTGTTGGGTTAGTGTCTAAGTCCATAACTATTTTGGTATTTACTTGACCCGATGGTGCATGGTCCTTTTGGGTTGCCTTCACCAAAGCAACTTGATAGGATGAATTATGGAGAGAAAGGATTAAATATGATTTATTAATATATTATGAGAATAATATATTAAAGGAGAAATCATATTGTTTAATTAATATTAGTCAATAATTAATTGGTAATTAGTTTTGTGACTAAAAGAGATTAATTAAACTTAAGGGACTAGATTTGTAATTATAGGATAATTGCAATTTGGGCTATGGATTGTCTTAAATTAAGGAGTGGAAGAATTCTATGGGGAAACCCATAAGGAAATCATCCAAGGTCCTAATTAAAGGAGTCCATGGGTTGCTTAGGGCTTAAGCATCCAAATTAGGGTTTCCTTGTTAGATAACCCTAATAGCCTCACTATATATAGATCCCTAAAGGACCAAAAACGTGGATAAGACTCCTCTAGGGTTTGTAGACATTTTTGGGCGGCCTCCATCCTCTCTTCTCTTCATCCTCTTGCTTATGGTGTTTGTGGACCATTAGAGGAGTGACATTTGTGACTCTAGGCTTTCTAAAGTCAATACAAGGAGATTTGGGATTGTTATTGCTACATAACAATCAAGGTAACATCTTAAACCTATTATCATGTTAATATGATTAGTTGGATGCTAGAATTAGGGTTTATAGTCTTGGATAACTTGCATGTATCCAAGCATTAGCGTTTGCATGAGCACATAGGATGTCTTATGACCAAAATCCATCAGTGGTATCAGAGCCTAGACTGGTTTCTATTGTATTGATGCATTATATGTTTGAAAAATTCGATTTTTTGGTTTCTGGAGGCTGGACTTGCCGAGTCCATAGTTGAACTCGCCGAGTCCATGTGACTCGACGAGTCCATGCTTGACTCGATGAGTCAACTCGTCAGATGGAGCAAACTTTGGGATATCTTACTGTTTTTGCTTAAGGATAGTTGCCTTATCATATTAGATCAATATAAATCCGATTTTATGATATATTTGACCATATCCTTGATTTAATTGAAGATATTTATCAATTAATAAAATATTTGTTTCCTTATGTGATAATTGATTAATTATTTTGATTAAATTGGTAAATTGTTATGCAATAAATCATTAAATAAATCAAATATGGATAATTATGTGATTAAATGTTAATTTAGATTATTTGTTATTTGATCCTTGTGTTATGAAATGTTTCATATTTTCCCCTTTAGGTTTTATAGTTTAAATTTGACCTCAAAAGTTTTGTTGTTTTGAAATTTAAATAGTTGAAACCCTAATGTTTTGAAAAAGGTTTCAAAACTTGCCCTCAAGTTTTGGAATTTAAAATTTTTGATTAATAGATTAATTTGATGTATATTTAAATTCTAAACCCTAATGTTTTGAAATGTTTCAAAACTTGCCCTCAAGTTTTGGAATTTAAAAGTTGATTAAAAGTTGAATTAGGAATGTTAAATTCTAAAACCGTAATATTGTTTTGAAAAAGTTCAAATTACACCCTTATGGTTTTATTAATTAATTAAGGTGTATAATTAAAAGAGGTTTAATAAATCCATAAAGTTTTTGGTTTAAAATTTAATTGAATTAAAAGTATAATTGTTAAATTTGACCACCTAATATTCTAAAAGTGTAAAATACAACCTATACTATGTATAACATTAAAAGTCTAACATTATATATATGTATGAGTAAAAGTCAGTCTTACCGTTAGTAGGCCTCATTCACGAAGCTGGTCTATAAGGGGTGTTTAAGGAAATTGCCTATAAAATGGTGATTGAATGGGTATCCACTCTTACCCACCGCACTCTTGACTAGTGGAGGGTCGTTAGCCGAACGGGTAGGATAGGACGAAACCTTCCATTATAAGTATAATGAATTATTAAAGTAACTAAATGTTTTATAAAATTCCCAATCTTAGTTACTTAGGCAAAAGTGAATTGATGGAATTCCATGAAATTACACTTTGTGGCCTTGCAAAGACGTTAGTGGAGCGTGTGTGGTTTACCGGCGCACTAAATGGTTCTAAGCAATGGTAGCAAAGGGTGACTCAAGGTTTGTCATAGTTCGGTGGAGCGTGTGTGGTTTACCGGCACATCGAATAGGTGACTGTAACATGTGAGGGCACCATGTAAGCTTGCATGGTTATTCACACCCGCTTTGTGATCCTCGGCTTCCCAGTCACAAACTAGAGGGGCATATCGAGATTTAAACATGCCATTGAAATGTTCAATGAATCTCAAAGGATCTAGGAGTTTTCATAGATTTAAAACTTAATTTTTTTTTGTTTTTCTTGGTGGAAAGTAGTGAATCGTCATTCACTTACCTTCAAATGTTCTGCAATTTGGGTTACGGCATCCCTCTCCCGAGTTGTAGGATATTGTGCTGGGTCCTAGCCTTAGTATCTCATTTGGGTGATTTACTAAGGACCCAATCAATCAAATAACTTGAATTCGATTCTCCCGTTTTGTAGATGTCAAAGTTCGACAACTATGGTCTTCCCAAATCCTGTGGAACAAGCTTTCCACATGAAGATGATATTCCACGATTCGATCGAGGAATAAGAAATCATGATTCACTTCCTCCACCTCCTCCAATTGTTCTCCCTAACCCACAAGTTCAAAGGCTTGAAAAGTTCAAGATCACTCAAGCCCTTTTGGCAAGTAAGCATAAAGAAGGAAAGTCGGTGTGTGCACACATTCTAGGAATGAAGTCACACATTGATAGGTTAAGAATGTTGGGATCCGTTGTCTGTGAGGAAATGGCTGTTGATTGGGTTATTCAGTCACTTCCTAACTCATATACTGAGTTCGTAAGAGAGTACTATATGATGAACCGCGACGTGACCCTTCTAGATCTCACCTATATGCTTATTGTTGCAGAATCAGCAATGGTTTGGCGCAATAGAAAAGCAAAGTTGATTGGTGAATCTGCCTTCAAGACCTCTATGGATATAGACAATGGCAAAGAAAGACATGCTATGATCGAAAAGTTTGATCATAAGAGAAAGGCAATGTCTAAAGTAGTTCCATGTCATGTTCCAAAAGAGTCAATTTTCTTTTATTGCCAAGAGAAAGGGCATTGGAGACGAAGCTGCCCCATTTACCTAAGAGATATAAGAGATGGGAGAGTCGAAACTTATGGCTCTAATATAGGTAAATGTGACAACCCAAATTGTTCGGTTACATTTCCCCGTTACCGTTAACGGAATATTCAAGCTTATAAAAGTTCCGTTAATTAGAGGTCATCAATCTAATAAACATTCCATTTGTTTATATTTAATATGCCGTTAAATCGTGATAAAAAGAAATAAAAACACATAAAACACATTTCCATTTATTTGGAAAATGTTAAGTTTTATTATTACGACCACTGAATCGGGTGCGACCAAAAGCCCCGTTTAACGGCAGTATCGGGTAGAATTCCACTGAGCTCCAACTCCCACCCATGTATAAGGGGGAGTAAACTCCATTTGGAGCATTTCCACCCTCTCTCTCTATACTCTCTCTCTAGACTCGTTTTCGCCCCGAATCCGCAACCAAACGCTTCCAAATCGTAAGTCCGCTTATCCTAGCTTGTTCTAAACATATTGATTCGTGTTTATAGCTTAGAAAACGGACTTGGAAGCTGTGAAAGAGGAGTTTATGGCCTAAGCTCCTCCTTAGGCCGTAAACACCTTAAATTAGGCCAAAAAGACCCTAAATTGTCCCTAAAAGCTTGGAAATAAATTGAGGATTTAGCCTAGGAGTGTTTGATCAATTAAAACAATCATTTTGAGGCAAAAAAGAAAGTTTACGGCCCAGGCATATGCCAAGGCTGTAAACACCTCTTAATCATGTCAAAAAGCCCCAAAAACACTCCTAAAACATCCTTGGACTTCATACATAAATTAGGAGCTTATCCTCTTGGGTTTAGATCATTTAAACATAAGGATTTGGAGGATGAAAAGGAGTTTACAGCCCAGACATGTGTCAAGGCCGTAAACTCCCCAAACCAAGCCAAAATGTTGGTTTTTACCCCACAAATGGCCTTAGACTATCATTATAGATTACTAGCAAGGTATTAGGGGCTTGAAACTTCAATAAACTCAAAGAATAAGAGTTTACGTGTCACACCCCGAAAACCGAAGGCGGAAACATTTCCGGGGTTGAATCCACGTTGAGTATCAAATCCAATGTACATAGTAAGTAAAGTAAATCAACCATTACATTACATATATGAAAGTTTTACATTTGTTTCAAAAGCAAAAGTTATACATGTGATACATAGTATATATGAACAACACAAACGAGTCTTATAAGAACTCCGTCTTCGCACAAAAGGATCTTCGGGTACCTATCTAACACGGACCTGAGAATACAAGCGGTTTGAAAATCAGCATAACACTGGTGAGTTCATAAGCGGTTAGTTTTTCTGAAAATGTACGAGTTCCTTTGGTTTCCTGAAAAAGTGGTTATCCAAGAAAATCCCATATTTTCTTATGTAAAGTTAGTTTCCAAATCCGAAAGTAAAGTAAACGATGTACGAAGAAAACATGATTGTTCTTGTAAATTGTAGTTCAGTTGTTTAACTTGTTACACTTATCTAGTTACGTACTACTGTTACTCAGGAAGAACCCCATGTTCTCCTAACTGTGTAT